>NC_056741.1:1875495107-1875795107 GCF_019279795.1 Protopterus annectens
AGGCTATCTGCCTGAGGGCATGTATAAGCCTAGCCAGAGTGTGTTGGCTATCGCCGCCCCACTGATTATTTAACTGAGCCTCTGTCAAGCAGAGCCAATGAAGTGATCCAGGGGTGTATTTTCTGTTACCCATCCACTCGTCAAGGTTTCTCTTGAAGAATGTTAGTGAGGGACTCTGCCTAATGTAGTTAGGAATTTTGTTTCAAAGCATGGGGAGTCTCTGTGACAGGAATCTATGACTCCAGCATGTTCTATTTATTGTAGTGGCGAGGTTTAGCTCACTAGAGTGCTAGAGTGCGTGGCTCGCAGTGACTTGTATTTCTTTAGGTGGGGCATGTCCATCAATTCTGAGTTGGACATGGCTTTGTAAGTCACGCAGAGAACACCTCTGAGTAAGCAATATGCCACTGAGTACAGCTGTTTTTTTTTTCAGTCGGGCTGCATAGGACATATGTTTGAGGCCAGTAATCCTCTTGGTGAGGTGCTTTTGTGGTCTTTCCAGTTGTTGGAAGTGTCTTGTTAGGTACATCCCAAATGGGGCATTGTACTCTATGATGGGTCTGATAAGTGACGAGTAGAGGGGCACTGTAACCTCTTTATTTCTAGATGCAAACCCTTTAGTAATTAGATGGGCCACATAGAAAGATTTCCTAACTACTTTGGCAATATGATTGCCAAAGGAGAGATTACTATCTACCTGGGTCCCCAGATCTCTTATTACCTCTTCTGCATTAAAGGGGCTGCTCCCTATGTGGTAATTCGTGGGTATTTTGTTTTTCCCAAACAGGATGACTATGCATTTTTTGGCATTTAGCTTGAGGCCATGACTTTGACACCAGGTGCCTGTCTCAGTAAGGCCTTTTTGAAGGATATCCATGTCAGCAATTATGGCTCCCAGTTTGCAGTCATCGGCGAACTTGGTTAACCATAGTCCTCCTGTGTTTGCCTGTACTTCTGAGAAGTATATGATGAACAGTAGGGGTCCCAGGACCGAGCCTTGCGGGACACCACTTGTGACTGGTTTAGAGTCAGACCTGGAGCCCACTATTCTTATCATGTGAGTTCTGTCTGTAAGCCAGTTGGCAACCCATCTTGTGATATAGGGGCTTATGTTCAGGCTGGTGAGCTTTTCTATAATACCCGAGTGAGGAAGGGAGTCAAACACCTTGGTGAGATCAAGGTAGGCTGTGTGAACCACCTTTCCCTCATCTACGGCCTTGGAGACTGTCTCAAAGAAGGTAATCAGGTTTAGTAGGCACGATCTGCACTTAACAAAGCCGAACTGGGTCGGGTCAAGTGTTTGGAGGTTCCCAATGTCTTTGTTAATGAGTTCCATGATGATGCGCTCCAACGCCGTGCAGACCAGGTTAGTCAGGCTTATGGGCCGATAGTTACCAGGGTCAGTTGTGGCCCCTCCTTTGTGGAGCGGAATAACTGCTGCTGTGCAACATTCTATGGGCACGTAGCCTGTGGAGAGGCTGAGGTTGAACAGCGTGTTTAGGTGGGGGGTTAGTTCTCATCAAATCCTCTAAAGCTAGGTATGAAAAAATAATTGCAGCAGATAGTAAAAACAACCACAAGGCCTTCTATAGTTATGTAAAAAATCTCCACAGCAATACCCAGATATGGTCTGAGCCATTCCACAACGGTACCTCCTATACTGAGCCAACAGATATTGCCAGTATATTGGCTGACAGATTCAGTGCCAACTATACCCCCTCTTCCCCACCCAAAGGACCAATCACAATACCAGTAGATTGCCAGGCACCCAGTATTACTGCTGCATAGGTTAAAACAGCACTGTCCAAGGCCAAGAATACAGCTTCTATGGGACCTGACAATATCCCTGGTTGTGTTCTACATGAACTACAGAGTGAGCTAGCACCTCACCTGTGTGCTCTGTTCAATCCCAGCCTCACCTCAGGCTTTGTCCCTGCCGACTGGTGTACTGCTACAGTTATCCCTCTCCACAAAGGAGGAGCGACTACAGACCCTAGGAACTATCGCCCCATTAGCCTGATGAGTCTGATATGCAAAGCTCTGGAATGCATCATCATGGACTTAATAAACAAGGATACAGGGAATTTCCAAACTCTGGATCCCACACAGTTTGGTTTTGTGAAGGGTAGATCATGCCTGCTCAACTTGGTTGACTTCTTTGAGTCAGTCAACAAAGCTGTAGATGAAGGCAAGGTGGTTCATACAGCCTACCTTGATGTGGCCAAGACTTTTGATACCATTCCCAACTCAGGAATCATAGAAAAACTCACTAAGCTTGGCATCAACCCCTATATCACTAGGTGGGTTGCAAACTGGCTCACAGATAGAACCCACAGTGTGATAGTAGCTGACTCCAAGTCACACTACCAATTAGTCACGAGTGGAGTCCCACAGGGTTTGGTCCTGGGTACTCTCCTGTTTGGTTTCTACTTCTCTGAAGTCCAGGCAAACACGAAGAGACTCTGGCTGACAAAGTTCACAGACAATTGCAAGTTGGGAGCTATTATTAACTCTCCAAGTGATGTTGACATCCTACAGAATGGCCTGTGACCAACAACTGGTGTCAGAACCATGGCCTTAAGCTCAATGCAATAATCATGTGCCATCATCCCCTTTGGGAAAAACCCAGTTCCCATGAATTACCACACTGATGGCAGTCCACTGAACACAGAAGATGTTATAAGAGATCTGGGAACACAGGTTGACAGCAACCTCTCTTTTGATAACCACATTGCCACTGTGGTCAGACTGTCCTTCTATGTGGCACATCTCATTACTAAGAGTTTTACATCCAGGAAGAAAGAGGTCATTGTCTCCCTCTACTCTTCCCTCATTAGGCCAATCATCGAGTACAAAGCCCCATTTGGCATGTACCTCACTAGACACCTGCAACAACTGGAGAGGCCACAAAAGTACCTCATAAAGAGGATCCTAGGCCTTAAGCACTTGTCCTATATGGACAGACTCAAAAAACATCAACTATTCTCTGTCTCATATCGTCTACTTATAGGCGATCTCTGCTTGACTTACAAAGTCATATCTGACCCAGCTCTGCTAGAAATGCTACATCTAAAGAAATCCCAATCCCTCCACACCACATGCTCCAGAGACCTCAACTTTATTACCACAATTAACAGAACATGCTAGAGGGACAGGTTTATAACCCAGAGACTGCCCATGCTATGGAACAGACTTCCCATACATGTCAAGCAGAGCACTTCGCTGACCCTCTTCAAGAGAAATCTTGAGTGGATGGGAAACAGAAAATTCACCCTGGGAATAACACCAGTGGCTCTACTCGACAGAAGCACTGGTAACTAAAGTCAGGTGGCACTTTGTCAGTGTAATCCTATGGCTAGGCTTGTAAAGGCCCCAGGGCCATTAGCCTAGTAAACACCTATGAACAGCTGTGCATATTTACTGATTTTGTATATGAATCTGGACCCTCAAACCTCAGAGAGAGGGTTGAGGACAACAGAAATGTGTTGGCAAGTCCATTGGACCTACTTAGTTGTGTCCAGTGGACACGTGTGAAATGGAGAGCTATGTATGGAGCAATATTTTTTTGTGGGACAGGTGACCATTTTTTAAGGAGAGGGTAGAGTGTTGGGGAAGAGATGTAGGTACAGGAGGGGACGTAAGTTGGGTAGGAGATGTTGCATTTGCAGACAGACAAGACAGACAAGACAGCATGCAGAGGTTGTGTGTGACACATGAAAGGGGTAAACACCTTGGATAGGGAGGGTGTTGTGGAATCAGAAGTACATGTGCCTCCAGATAGCAGCAGGACTGAGATTCCCACACATGGGCATTCAACACTGCTCCTTCACTGCCCTGAAGGTGGCTGTGCTGCAGGCAGAGCACCAGGGCACTCATGGCCCACCAGGCTGTCCAGTCAGTCCTTAATCCAGTGCAGGCATTGGTCATAACTCCTATCCACAATCCTGTGCACCATGACTGGTATTTGGTCCTGGGTTACTACTGCCCCTCTGCCACCACTCCCGAGGGGGTGGGTCCCATCCCCTGAGACAATTCCATCCGAGGGTGGTGCAGGGCCAGTGAAGGGGGCACCACCAGTCTAGGTCCACGACATGCTGATACCCATTGCCACAGCCAGCTGAGGTGGGACAGGAGGATTGCCATGAACCGGCCTAACCTGTCATGCTGTGGTGAGAGTAATATAAAAATGTGTATAGGTTAATTATGAACAAAACATTTTGTTAGTAATAACAGCATGCCGGAACATTGGCAATAACCCAATGAATTTCAATGTATATTATATGAAACACAACACTAAATAACGTAAGTCAGTATATGAACAGCATGTCAGTAACCATTACAGTATAAGGCCAACAACGTAGATAATTTAACAAGCTATGTTAATATGCAACATTGTAATACATAGCAATAATAAAGTTGTTTGTCTTTTTGGCTTTTCCCAGTTAGGGGTCTCCACAGCAGAACTCCGGTCTGCTAATGATTGGCAGTCGATTTTTATGGTGCCAAGTTGCCAGCCCGATGCCCAACCTTCAGCGAAGGCATGCCCATTCACCCATATCTTTCAGAGGCCACTCGACTGCGGGAAGGACATGCAGACTCCACACAGAAGGCACTCCGGCCGAGAATCGAACAGGAGAACCTCTTACTGTGAGGCAACAATGCTACCGCTGTACCACTGCAGATTTTTAATAAAGTACATGTCCAAAATAACATTTATTGCAGAACATATGTTAATAGTAAACCATATCAGTGAATAACAATACTATAAATATATATATATATATATATATATATATATATATATATATATATATATATAAATAAGGGGTGGGGGAGAGAGAAATACAGTCCATTAATACCATCGTGAGCTAAATAGTTGACAACAGTACTGCTATCTACTATACAGGTCTGTCTTTCTTTATGTGTATAGGTGCCCATTAGCTGCTGTAACATGTATATGCCTCTCAAGCTATCCACATGGGACAGTATGGACTAGGCAGTAACACTTGCAGGTTCCCAACTACACAAAACACTTGCACATCAGGCAGACCTATATAACTACCAAGGTGTTCTGTGGGCTGACGTTCTATTACTTTGCTTTTGACATCTATCATGTCGGTGACAGTGACAGTTACTCCAGGCATACAGCCATACCAACATTACACATTTTACTTCTTTATTTAATTTTTTAACCGTTGTGCTTATTCCCTTCAGTTTCTGCATTATTATTACATATCTGCACACAATTATATGCCCATAATATGTGCTACCTTATCCTTTTACCTGTAGTTCCTGTGGAGAGAAAATTATGTTATCATAACATAACTGATTCAGTACTATTTATTACTATATGTTACTGGATTTGAATCCTGGTCTGGGTGTACCAAAATGCAGAGCATTTAAACTGAGCTACTGTGTCATTGCTGATTAATGACTGGCTGATATTTGACTAAATCTCACCTGGAAACAAAAGAAGACCTGGTAATAGTTATACATTTTTATAGCAGACTGCATTGACAGTTGGACATACATGCATGCAATTTCTGCATGACAGAGATATTAGGTTAACTATACATTACTACATTGAATGCAGGTGTACACACAATATTGTTTGTGGGTGGAAACATCAGTTAAGTCTACACACCATATCCGATTATTGGGTTGGCTCTCTCTCCTGCAGACAGTATATATATGCAGTCTACAGCTAATTCACTGTTACACTTGCCTGCAGCACTGTACTTCAGAGCCTGAATACATACAGCTGAAATGCAATGGTTAACTCAAGACAATCCTGATATACACAATATACTGTGGGTGTTCTTGCTATAGCTTCATGTGATACTGCAGAACAGGTATTATACTTTATTTGTTGTAACACAGCTGTTACTGTACAGTTATTGCACAGCACTCTATATGAGATATACCTTAAGACAGGGACTGGTATTGTTTTGTGTTTTTCTTCAAGAACAGTTGTCATATTCGATTTCATGCAGAACAGCTTTACTTACACACAGATTGCACACAACAGCTTTATTACTGGTACCTTCATGCAGTTGCTGCTGTAGTTTCACATTTTTATTGCACAGCACTAGTTGTACTGCATGTGCTGCAATACAGCTGTAATTCCACAGTTATTGCAATTGAAACTTCATTTCATTTACATTATCCCGGTTAAAGCTTCACTCTTCCCTGCTTATTGCAGTACATTTGACAATGGTTACTTACTGCACTCCAGGTGTATGACCACATTGATTGCAATACAATCAAAACTGTATATCCCTACTGGGAGTTAATGCTTTATGTTACTCTTTCCTGCTTATATGACTATAGTTTGCAGGTTACATCCCTACTCATCACACACATGGTACAGCTTGGCCAGGCACCCCCATACGCCTCCACATTTTGAGCTCTCTGCTCTGCATTTGTAGAGAGAGTAGCACACCATTATGCATACCTGCCTATCCAACATTCAGCTTTGGTACTGGTAAAACAATGCTAACTGTACTTACAAACTTGTGGAGCATTCCCAGCCCAAGCTTCCCAGACCCAGCTGTCCAGAATATCCCCCTTCTGATGCTTCAGGTCATCATAGTGCTGACAAACCTGTTCACCTGTGTGGGGGATACCTGCAGCACTGATGAGATTGTGGGGTCTATATCACCACATCGAATGATGATAAACTCAAATGCCCTTTGTTTGAACTGAAAAGTCCAAAAGCCCTAAACTGCTAAGTTACAGAACACCGATTTTTTTTCCAGGGAAATAAATCGGTGGGTCATCTTCGGGGCTTTGCTATTTCCTCCACTATAGTGTGATCTCAGAGTTGGAATATTTAAGTATGGGGGTTTGGGGGGCATAGCCCCTCACATTGGGGGGTGTGGGGGTGAAGCCCCCCTCTTCAGTTTGTTTTAAAGTTGTGACTTCTTTTTTCACGGAGCAGCGATTTTTTTCCCTGGGGAAAAAAAAAATCACTGTTCCGTGAGTTTGCTGTTTAGGGTTTTCAGATTTCTAGGTTCGAACAAAGGGCGTTCGAACTTATCACCATTTGATGTGGTGATATAGACCCAGATAGCATGCTAGCGGGTCCCAGGCCTCTGCCTTACACTGTGAGTCCTGGAACTGCCCCCTGCAACAGCCAGTCATCATGGTCTTTCACTAGGAGTCCAACCATGACTCTGGACTCCAGAATGCCCCACTGCTGTGCCTGGAAATGTGCACCCTCTCCAACACCTGCCATAGTTCTTGCACAGTTCAAATTCCAACTGGTTATGCTGTATTCCCACAGGTTGAACTTACCATAGCCCATTTTCCCACCCTTTAATGCCATTGGGCAATTTTTAAAAATGTGGTGTGCTGCTTAGCACCTCTCAAACCATCTGAACTCAGCTGAGCAGTGCTTAAACTGGCATTGCTTAGCAGTGTGCAAGCCAGATAAGGGGAGCTGCATGGTACCAAGCAGTGCCCAGCAGTGCTAAAATAGATCTTGTTTAAACAGTGCTTGGCATGGTTTAGCAGGGCTTAGCGGAGCTTAGCTGATTGCAGCACTTCAAGGTTTAAAAATAAGTGGCATAATTTGTATTTTGAAAATAAATAATAACCCATCTATGTATTCAAATCCTGCACCTACTGCTCATAAGGCTGTCATTCTAACCATTTGGCTGCATGGATGTGTAGAATACTACTATACTTTTAGATATATCTCTCAGCCTTGTTTAAGCACTGCTGTGCACTGCAATGCACCATGCAAACCCAATCATCTACACTTAAACTTGACCTTTTCATAACTAATTAAATATATCTAGTTTCTATTTTTAAGCTGTCTGGCATGTGTCTACTGCTGCACTCCGTGGTGAGAAAGAACCATGTACACAGATATGGTAACAGTCCTTGTAGGCTCTACACTATGCCTACATGGATTTTAGTAAATCTAGGGGCATATCAATTAAAATCAGTCTTGTATAATACACTGATGTAAACATATGCCCAAGCATCTAACACATCTAATCAAGTCCTGCAGTAAAGCCTGTAAAATGGATATCACTGGAAACTGAACTGATGGAATCTATTACTGAAATTCAAGAAGTAAATCACACCAAAGATGGTAATTATTGAAAATGTCAATTGTCCTCTTATATCCTAGCCTTACTGTGGTTGAAAAATTAGTGGCTGTTGGTGCCCACATATATTTTTCATGTTTTATCCCATAAATATGGAAAACATATTTGTTCAAAAGCAATGCAGTAATTTTAGTATCAGTTAATTTATCTTCTGATAAGTCCCAAAATCTTTATACTCGCTATTAATAGTACTGATACTCATGGTTATTTATATACAGGATAGATCATCTGCATAAAGTCACAGGCTACATCTACAATGGCCACAAACTTATTCCAATCTCACTATTGGTCTTAATTTACAGGCCAAAGGTTCCAAGTATAAAGCAAATAAAATTGTGGATAAGGAGCAATCTTGTCTTGTCTCCTACATACAGCAACTACCTCTGACATAAGAACACTGATTCTTTCTCAGTAACAAAGGTGAGTAATATTATCGTGTTATTCTGTCTGTTCACATTTTCTGTGAAGTCTGTTCAATGTAGAATCTTAATGAAATATCAAGCATATATCTCTCCTGAATAAACTCTGCTTGGATCATAAGAAATAATGTTTATAACCACTAGGAAATACTATGGGTTCATAGCAACAAAAATCATTTATAGTCTGCATTGACGACTGGAATTTACAATTTCAGACAAAGCTACAGTGGTCAACCAAACTACTGCAATGCCATTGAAGGCTTGCACAACAGAGGATCAGGGGACATGGGCTTGGCATTACAAGTTGGTGAGGTAGCCCTTGAAGGCATGTGGGTAGGAATGCACACAAATCACAACAGGGCACAGGATGCCAGAGTTGTGATACGAATATTCACATCAGTCACAAATGGTTATTGGCAGGGTTCTAACCATGGATGGATGGACTTTAGGAGCAAAGAAAAAGGTCCTAACCAGGCCACAACTTGAGGACTGTCTTTAGATTTAGATGCCATTCGGGTATCAAAAAATTTGGTCGCTACACATAGTCCTGAGTTAAGGTATCAGAAATGTGTGGGGAGAGTGGAGAGGTATCACCAGAGATTAGAAGAGCTTGGGTCTTTGTTTCTAGGGACAAGAACAAAAAGTAAAACATGGCATGAGGGCAAAACTCATGCTGGGGAAATGTGAAGACAAACCTGGACAAGAAGGATGGCAGAGCAAGAGGAGACATGATGAGCTGACTGTTGGGCCCAGTTAGACAATTACTCTGAAAAAGTTTTTTGTCATTGACAGAGTTGCAATCTGAGCTATTGGAATGGGTGTTGAAGACACACTTCACTGAGCTACACAAGAGGGCATGAAGCAGGTGGAGAAAGGCATGATGAAAAAGGAGGCTGAAAGGATGGCAGAACTGTATTCATTTACTTTATTTTATTTTATTTTAATTTTTTTGAATTTTAAATTCATCTGATCATACATAGATTCTTCCTTTCTACTATCAAAAAGTAATACTGACACACATTTTGACAACAATTCCAAATGTATCACTGCTTTGCAACAGTAACCAAAACCCAGACTCTTCTCTCTGTCCATTTTTTTCATGGAATCATGCTTTACCCTGGAATTTGTGAGGAGGGATCCAAAAACAACAGTGGAAGCATTGAAATAAGGGGAACATTTTCAAGTGAAAAAGTAAAATACTACATGGGGCTTAGAATAACTGTGGTATGTATCACCATATTGGAAATGTGGCTAGGCCCCGATGTAAAACACAATAATCAAGTCAACAGATTTCAGAAAGTTGTAGGTAAAAGATTTGCAGAAGCTTGCTTTTGATGTTAACTAAGAGATTACTTTAGCCTGAGAAAAAGAACATTGTTTTTTTTACTTAGGGAGCATGACTTCTGACTGAAAATAGTTAAGTAATAGGGATGTGGGGTACAGTCTCCCAAACGTGGATGCAGAGACGTCTCTCTTGGTAAAAAAAAAAAATATCATAGCTGAGTTCAGAAAATGAATTTTGTCACTATCACGCATAAATAAGGAAAGAAATTAAGGATTCATATCACACCAGAAATTAATTTTAGGAAGTAGCATTAGAAAGATTTGTTAGCAACAAACATGATATTTAGATGTGTGCTAAAAGGATTTTAATTAAAAAATAAAGAAGCGTTCATGTATTAATATTGGGTATTAATGAAGTCACAGTTGGAGTAAGGAGTATTCAGAGAAGTATGGATAAATTTTAAAGGAAGGGATATCAAATTATTGGATGGTATTCAGAGGAAACTGAGAAGAAGAGTGAGAAGCATTAAATAAAATAGTTTGTTTGAAGGTAAAAGAAATGATATTCTTTTCACTTGAAGAAGAAGATAACAAGGAAATATGATATGGGTATTTGAGATATTGTCACAAAAATGTTAAGGAATTCCATTAAAAAAAAAGAAGCGGTGAAAAAAGACACAATTTGTAGATAACAGCGATAAAGCTTTTACTAGATAAAGCACAGTACTCTACAGGCCTGCCGACGTACGTAATGTTCAGGAATGGCTGTTAGAGACAAATGTTGACAAATCTTTTAGTGCTTGAGAAAATGGAAATATTTGAAATGTTAAAAATTATTAACTCCACAAATGATAGTTTCAGGATGCACAAAATCACCAGTAACCAAACAGAATGCACCCAATGGCCATTAGAAAAAACCTCCACTTTATTTTAAAACACACACAGTCAAATATTTGAAGTAGTTAAGCACTCTCATCATCTGTAATGACTTCATCAGACTTGAAAAACCATACTAACATTACAACAAAGTATATATACTCTAGTACAGATAGTAATTGGCTGAAAAGTTAATGAATCAATTAAACAATTAATCACTATATCTCTTAAAACACAGATCAAGTAAAGCACAATGTATTAAAAACATAATATAATATAATGTAATACCAAATAGTATATAAAACAAGAAAATTGTACTAAATGAAATACTGCCAAAAAGGAAATGTTAGAAATGTTGAATATCATGTCATAGAAAATGTTATTAAATATAAAGTTCATTAAATTTCATAAGTTAATACAAGGTAAAAAGCATTAGTTGAAATGTTTAAATATAGTATATTTCTTACCACTTCAAAAACTACAATAAGTTTATAATATATAAGGAAAAAAATAAACTAGTAAAAATACAAATGTATGTATTTTTCTAACATCATGTTTATTAAACTCGATTACCCCATTCTTTGATCTGGGCTCTAGTCTTTAAGGGCTGATGTTATAGAAACACTCTCATTTAAGCCTGGGGGAAGTTGGCAGCAAGCCTAAGTTGCCATAAAATTCCTTCTTACTAAGCTGATTCTTCCAATCCCCCCCCCGATTCAATATGTACACTATTTTTCCAAATTTGAAACCGTAAAAAAAAAAAAATAAATAATAAAATACATAAATTTGTATTTTTAATAGTTTAATTTTTTCCTTATATATTATGAACTTATTGTAGTTTTTGAAGTGGTAAGAAATATACTATATTTAAACATTTCAACTAATGCTTTTTACCTTGTATTAACTTATGAAATGCAATGAAATTTATATTTAATAACATTTTGTATGACACAATGTTCAACATTTCTAACAAAATTTCCTTTTTGGCAGTATTTAAGTACAATTTTCTTGTTTTATATATTATTTGGTATTACATTATATTATGTTTTTAATACATTGTGCTTTACTTGAACTGTGTTTCTAAGAGATGTAGTGATTAATTGTTTAATTGATTCATTAACTTTTCAGCCAATTACTATCTGTACTAGAGTATATATAGTTTGTTGTAATGGTAGTATGATTTTTCAGTTCTGATGAAGTCATTACAGGTGATGAAAGCACTTAACTACTTCAAATTTTGACCGTGTATGTTTTAAAATAAAGTCAAGTTTTTTTCTAATGGCCATTGGGTGCATTTTATTTGGTTACTAAAAATTATTAACTGTTATCTTTGGAAAAATCTACTACTGATATATTTTGTCCTGCTATCAAAAGATATGAAAGGCAAAATAAAACAAGACTAGTGAATTTAGACAATTATTGCTTTCTAATCTGTCCATAAATCCTGAATTTTGAAGGGGAAAACCTGGAATTATGAGGGATACTATATACAGAAAATGCAGCTTGTAACACTATTTAACAGCCTTGCAAGTTATCTGAAAGAATGAGAGCTAAAAGCATGACTGTCATAGGTAGAAAATTAATAAACATAATTTTACCCTTTGAAATCATACTTGAATAGGCAGGATGCAATGTTATGAGAAAAATCTTTGCCATAGCCACATACTTTGAAGTACAACTTAACAATTCAAGAATGCTTTACCTGTCAGTTTCTGCAGGTTTTAAGGAAAATTCTAAAGCTTGTTGGTATTCCATGGTTCCACAAAAGTAACGCAATGTAGCCTCTGCTTTTTCTTCCATGTGGTTGCTCTCCTGAATTAAAAAAAAAAACAAGCAAAATTAATATATGGCTTCTTAAATCAGAGTTCAGTGGGCAATATTTTGATCTTCGTAATCATGAAACAGTTATTGTAGTCTAACCAGAATATGTTCTAATGTAATCTCTGTTTTTTGACTGGACAGTAACATATAATAGTTAAGGAAATATAAGGGGACAGTCTTCTACAAGTGGGGTGTAAGGAGCTTTGCTCACAATGTAAGCATTTATTTGAAGGCTGGCATTTTTGGTCTATAAGTCTCAAACACACAGGCAACAGCTGGTTTGTTATCTACTGATTCACACTCAGTATAGCTAGTTTGTCTAGTTAAAGAAAATAACTAAAAAATAGTGTGTTTCTGGTTTTAAGTTTTCAGTCTTCTAGCAATATAGTGTTTATTTTAGTACTGCCTTTCTTGTTTTATAAGGAAGATGTTACACCCACATACCCCCCCCCCCACATACAAACATAGATTGGTAATGGCATCAAACTCATTTACCCCATTTGGTACAATTATTGGGGTGTTACAACAACAGTGACCATCACCTACAAACAATGTTCACAACTTTCTCTGTATATATATATATATATATATATATATATATATACACACACACACACACACACACACACTCATAAATATATACATGGGTACCTTCTTGAGGTCAAATAGTCACTTTATCCAGTGAGTTTAGTTCTTGTGAAAGTGGATAAATGTGCTTTCTGATCAGTGATGGTCATGTCAAGTGACAGTAGTTTGTGGGTAAGGTAAGTGTACACTTGATATTTTAATGCTGAAAAATTCAGATATGCATAACATTTTGGCACAAAGGTTGAGTTTGTTTGTATGTTTGCTGTTTAGGGTAGCAGTAAGGGCTAGGAAAGTATACAGACTCAGTAGCGAGCATGTGTGCTAATGTATTTATGGTCTTTCTGTGTGTTTTGTGTTGTGGTAGTGCAATGAAAAGTTTTCTTTTTAAATTAAGGTGTTGAGTTGTGGTTAGGTGCATGGACAAGATTAATGTAAGCATGCATTAATAAGGTGTAGTGGGGGGGTCCACATATTTCATCTTCTTTGTGGCTCTACAATCTTGCAGTTTGAGTGTGTGTGTGTGTATGTGTGTGTGTGTGTGTGTGTGTGTGTGTGTGTGTGTATTCATCTAGCAGCTGACTATATGGTAGCCCCACATGGGAGATGCAGTGGGATTTGCCCCTCCCAACAAAAGTTTCACTGCTTGTATTTTGTCAGTGAGGTTATTTTGTTTCTGTCTGCGAATACTGTAATGAGTTACTAGTAAACATAGCTTTGGTTACGTTGATTTGATGAAGAATATCAAGATTTGATTTATGACTTTTCAGGGAGAGACAGACAAAGTGAGTGGTCAATGATGCAGTGGGTTAGACCAATTTTTATGCTTCCTGGAAATTAAACATGAATCAATAGAGTGATAGTGGATCAGACTCAGAAGTGCTTTCATCTCAGCTAAAAACATTTTGACACTTCAATTTGGCTACATGGGTTTGAATTCTAGCTTGTTAAATGTCAATTTTCTTTGTATTCAAGCATAATTATTTTTAGATTCCTCACCCAATTTTGTACCTTTTTTTTTATGCCACTGGTGTCCTGCTGTCCCCACCTCAAAATTAAAACACTCACTATATTCAATTTGTCTTTGCATTATGGTAAAAGGAGGTCATTAACCTATTAACCTCCTCTTTAGATGCATTTAGTATTTTACTATCCTTATGTCTCTCTCTTCACCATAATCTTTTCTTTTCTTCATCTCCCCTCTTGAATGTCTTTGTGAATTCCTTCTCTTCCACCCAATCTGGTAGCCCATTCCATGGGTTTATAGCCCTTGCCATGAAAAGGCAATTGTGCAGAACTAGTGAAAGATGAGGCCTAAAAGCCGCTATATGTAAGCTCCATTTTCCTTGTTTTGCCTTTCCTGTTAAGAATGACCACTCTACTTTTTCTGTAATGTTCTTGTATGCATATATCATTTCTACTAGGTTGTTTCTGCTGTCTGATGAAAAAATATATGGTTCCTCTTGCCTTGCTTTTATCCTTTAATGCACTATCCACCCACTCTCACCTGATTTAGGACAGAACAAACTGGTAAACATACTTTATTCTCTTTTCTGCTACAGTTTTAATCTGTCCTACTAACAGTCCTGCCTTCTTTTTCAGTCTGCCCAAACTGAGGCTAAGCCCAGTTCGCTAAAGTTTACCAGTTAGTATCAAACACATGGTGAGGGGAAACAATGGGAATATAGTCAAGATGGAAAAATGAAGAATTAAGAGAATTCGTAAAGAGGAATTTAGGGAATGAAGGGAACAGAACGTTAAGGAAATGCTGCACAGGATGTTGAAACTCTACAGAGAAGACTGGGAGAAGTGATTGGTAAGGCAGAAATGAAAAGAAGTGGTAATAGGAATGAAGAATTTAGACTATTTGTATTCGAATGGTTACACCTGTCTTGCCAGAAAACTCCTGATTACTGAAAAACAGCAACTGAAAAAAAAAACAGAAATAAAAAGAGTTTAATAATTTATTCATTTCAACATTAGTGTTTCCATCTTACTGATTTAAAAGATTTCTTCAAACTGAAGTGCCATTGCATATACAATAGTTATGTAGTCAATATTTAAAATCACAATTAAATAGATGAATTAGATTTCCTATTACTATCAGTAACTAAAAAAAAAACAAAAAGTATTTGTCATAATTTCAATTAGTATATTAGTTTATGTTCAGTACTTTAATAGCATTGATTTCAAAGTTCATTTAAAATATGTTGCATCATTCTAACCTGGATATACAGTTGAATTAAATAACAACTGCAATTTTAATTCTTTAATGTCTAATGTATTCTTTACATCATTTGCTCTTAAGCCATGATGAACCCTTCCTAGGAGAAGGAAACAAAATCTTTTTCTTTACATCATGTTTTTACGTCAGTAAAGTGTTTTGTTTTCATTACATTTCTGAACTTCATAATATTGTTTATAGAGTCTGTTTTTAAACTTACTGGTTATTCTGTCTATATAGAATGTAAGCACTCAGCAACATATACAACATTAATAGAAATACAAATGAAATAACCTGGAAATCTGTAACTAAATTCAATTACATTGCTGCAATATCTGGCCCCTTCTGTTACATATCTAAATTGCCTACACTTCATACATTTATAAGTGCCTTGCCTACCAGGTACTACGTCCCTTTTTCATTATCAAATACATTTTTAATTTTTATCTTTCTTATTAGTAAATACCAGTCTACCTCCCACTGATTTGCTAACTATTGGAACAGCACATCACATGTTCAAAACCTGCTTCTAACAAGCCATGTTTAAGGAAGCAAGTGCTTTCTCTGACATTTATTAATAAAATTAGGAATAGCACATACTGTGCAATATTTTAAGTCTCACTGCTCATATGAAAGTTAAGAGCAATCCAGAAGGATGACAGCAGTTTACTAGGGTATATAAATTTTGTTCGCAGCAGAGTTAGACTGACCACCAAATTTATTCTCTTTTAGAGGGTGATCTCTCCAATAACTTCAACAGAGAGACCACTGTATCTTTAAGCCAAGAACAATTTTATTTTCTGTAACCCAGTGAGAAAGTCATCAAATATTATCTTCCCGCTGACATCACAGATAACATGGCATGTCTAAATTGGTAAATATAAAAGAAAGCTCATTTCCAAGACCTGGCCTGGATGTCTACTCAAGAAGACCTAGTAATTTACTGTAATTATAAAAGTCAGGCTTTTCTGTCCAGTTGCAAAAGACCTCATTTCAAGAATGCTGCAGAGTTTAAAATTAAGACTAACAACTACTTGTTAAGGATCAGTCCTAGTTGGAAAGACTGCATTATATATATATATATATATATATATATATATATATATATATATATATATATATATATATATATATATATATATATATATGGTCTATTAGGGTGAAGTACTGAAGTACACCACTAAGGTAACAGTAAACAGAATTTCATCTTCTTAATCCAAATTTTCGAAGATTCTTAAAACACTCACTACCCCTATCAGGTTAATTTAATCCTCCTGGTAAATGGCTTGAGACGTAAATTAAAAGGATGACAGGTCATCCCTGCTTAGTTTTAAAGGCAACTATGGAAGGGTTCTGGAAAAAACACTATAGTTCCCTAAACACAATTTCTAATAATTTCTTTCTTCTCTCTGTTGGAAACAAACACTCTTGCCATATACACTTGTTGTCTTTCGGCTTTTCCCGGTTAGGGGTCGCCACAGCGGAACTCCGGTCCACTAATGATTGGCAGTAGATTTTCACGAACGCCAAGGTGCCAGATCGACGTTCAACCTTCAGCAAAGGCACACCCATTTACGCATGTCTTTCGAACGCCCACCCAACCGTGGGGAGGACATACAAACTCCACACAAAAGGCACTCTCCGCACTCCAACCGAGAATCGAACAGGAGACCCTCTTGCTGTGAGGCAACAATGCTACCTAACTTTCCCAAATGCTGAATGTATTAAATAGACCCTTTTCATGACTGCCAAACTAAACATTTTCCATTAACTTGCTATCATTTTTACTTCCTAATGTCTTCCTATAATTTTTGCAGCCATTCCTTTTCTCCATATGCAATGCCTAATACTGCATTTTCTTTGCTTCTAACCTTTACCCCCCAATTTCACCACTTCTCCATATCAATTACTTACTTCTTTACCCAGACTTAATCCTAAATATATTAGACATTTTCTGCAAACATCATTACATCTTTTACCCATATTTTATTGTTAATTGTCAGCATAACTAAATCATCCATATAAATTACTACCAACAAAAGTTCTACTCCTTTTTTATCATAGCCTCCAGCAGTTGCCTAGTAAATTGTAACATATTTGCCTTCCCAACTAAACAAATAGTTCTCCACTCATTGAATACTTCTTTTCATGTATTTTTTTTCATTTATCAAACTATTTTCTAGAATCTTAAAGAATGTCTCTTTCCATTCCACTCTATATACCTCTAAATCCTTCCACACAAATTTAAAATCTGTATTATCACATGCTTTTAATGCATCACAAAATACATTATCAAATGTTTTTAATGTATTACTAGCTACAGTCTTCCCTTCTATTAACCTTATACAAACACTGCTTATTTTATTCTAATTAACATATTCTTCACATATCTTCCTTTTTTCCAAAAACATCCTCATGCCTATTTTTCCCCAAGTCAAATCTTTTTTCTATTATTTTCACTGCAATTTTAGGGTCTATATTAGAACATCAAAGTTTCTGAACTTCGAATGTTCTAATATCGACCCCTATTCAGCGAATGCTGAAAACAGCAAAGCTACAGAAAACAGATTTTTTTCCTAGGGAAAGATTTCTATTGTCCGTTTCTGTCGCTTTTCTATTTTCAGCGCTGTGGTGGAAAGTTACTGGTCGGGTTCAGGTAAGTGTGCGATTGGGTGGGGGTAGGGGAGTTAGGGTTAGGTCGCGGGTCAGGTAAGTGTGCGATTGTGTGGATGTGAGAGTTAGGGCATGGTAGGTGAGTTAGGGTTAGGGCGTGGGTGAGGTGAGTGTGCGATAGTGACGGATCTTAGGGTTAGGGTTAAGGTAAGTGATAGTGGTGCATGTACAGTTTAGTGTAGGGTTAGATGTAAGATTTTAGGTGTATGTGTGTGGATTGCTGTTTGTTTGGTGTGCTTGTGTTGTGTGTATGTGTTTTGGAACAGCAAATGTTTTCCCTAGGAAAAAATTCGCTATTCTGCATGTTCGATGTTGTAATCGTTCACTGAATAGGGGTCAATAGTAAAACATTTGAAGTTTAGAAACTTCGATGCTCTAGAACATCGAATTTTCAAAACTTCAAATGTTCTAATATCGACCCCTATTCAGTGAAAGCTGAAAATATCGAACATATAGAACAGCAAATTTTTTCCTATGGAAAAAATTTGCTGTTCCAAAACACATGCACACAACACAAGCACAACAAACAAACAGCAATCCACACACATACACCTAAAATCTTACATCTAACCCTACACTAAACTATACACACACCACTAACTATCCATTTACCTTAACCCAAACCCTAAACCTAAGTTCCGTCACTATCGCACACACACCTCACGCGCGCCCTAACCCTTACTCACCTACCCCACCCTAACCCTCACGTCCACACAATCGCACACATACCTAACTTGCGCCCTAACCCTAACTCACCTAATGTGCCCTAACCCTCACATCTACACAATCACACACATACCTAACCCACACCCTAACTAACTTAACCCTCACTCAGTCGTACACTTACCTGAACCCAACCCATAACTTTCCACCACAGTGCTGAAAATACTGAAGCAACAGAAACAGACAACTGAATTCTTTCCCTAGGAAAAAATTTGGCTTTCTGTTGCTTCAATATTTTCAGCTTTCACTGAATAGCAGTTGATATTAGAACATTCGAAGTTTTGAAACTTCAATGTTCTAATATAGACCCGACCCTAATTTTTTATATATATATATATATATATATATATATATATATATATATATATATATATATTGTGGATCTACTTGAGATTACCGAAATCTTTGAAGACCAAAAATCAAATCAATGAGCTCTAAACACCAACAGTTGAAACACATGACACCCCACATACCCAATGCACAGAACACCAACACTACAAAGCCCCGACTAACCTCCCTACAATGTATCAAGAACAACACACACAAGCACCATATAAAAAGCGCAAAACCATTCCAAATAAAACTACCTACTTCCCCTCACCCATACCATGTCCACTAATCAATAAACCTAAACCCTTAGCAGTTACCACTAAATATTCATGACGGTCTCCATAACACCAATCTGAATATTCATAAGAAACACAACAAAAATGAAAAAAAAAAAAAAAAAAAAACTTGCGTACAAACGTTTACTTTTAACATTGTAAAGGGGCACCCCTATGGGGGCTGTGCCCCCACAAACCCCCTACTACTTAAAGATACCAACTCCAAGATCACACTGTAACATGCACAAGAGTGGATTTCCTGTTCTGCTCAGCATGTGCGTGTGTGTGTATATATATTTTCATATGATCATTTTATGGTTGCTACTATATGGCTGTAATGGTGTGGTTAAGGGATGAGGAGGCATAAAACGTTAAGAGCTTGCTTCCTTGGAAATGTAGATCTGAAAAGATACTAAGCTGACTTAATCTGGGCTAGAGAAGAACAAACAGGAGAATAATGAAGGGGATTGGAGGGAGTGGGATTGGATAAAGGCTATGTTTAGGAGGAGAATTATGAACATGTGAGTAGGTTGCATAGGATGAAGAAAAGGGTTGAATATACTGAACTAGAAATAAGAAAGCTCTCAATAGACATGAGAAATAGGGTGTCAGTTGGAAGAATAGAATATAAATGTTAATGGAGGAGTTAAAGGACCAAGAAGAAGAACTGCAAATAGATGTAGAAAAACAGAGCATGGAGGTAGTTGAAAGAAAAAGTTGATTTCACATTCTTAATGTGGAAGTGAATGGATCAGCAGGAAAAGGTGTGGATTAGTGCCAATAAGAAGAGAAAATATATTTCTAGTTTCAGTGTTAATAGCTAAGGTGATTGTTTTGCCAAATGGGAAAGGTGACCAAAAATATCTGGGTAAATTCAGACCTATATCATTCTGTATAATTTGGAATTGAAAATCTTTGCAAAAATTTTGATGGTTAGGGTGGAAAAGGTAAACAATAAGTGTGTTCTGTTGAAGAGAGGCATTGAGTGATCATTGGCAGTAGAATATTGAGTTTTGTGGAGTGGGAAGAAAGGGAAGGGACAGGCTGAAATCATTCTCTTGGACATACAGAAAGTTTTGACATGGTCTGTTGAGATTTCATGGTCACATCAATATACAAGAAGTAGACAAGTGAAAGCATGTTCTTGATGTGACATTAGTAATGGCATTTTCATAGCAGGTAAAATTGGAAAGGAGATCCTGACACAGATGCCCACAGTCTTGCTTATTTCTACTTATGATTAAAAAATGGCAGAGAGAATTAAAACATTTCTGCAGGACAGAGTATGGGGAGAAGCAGTTTTAATCAACCTGGAGATGAATGCATGCTTTGGCTTGAGGATACAGATGATTTACTTTTGGGGATAAAGTAGAAGCAGGATTAAACTTTCATCCTCATAAGTCCATAATAGTAAGGCCTTTGGAGACTGGAAGGAGATGGGGCTGCCTAGATTGAATGGAAAATAGAATTAGATGGGGCTCAGAATATTTCCCTCTGTACAAGAGATAGTTGAACAAAACACAAAGGGGTAGCTGAAAGAAATAAAAGGATGGTTGATAATTGGTCATGTAGACTGCATTATTTGAAGGGAAGAGTAGACATAATTAGAGTAATGGTCTTACTGGTTGTTATGTATTCATTAAAATATGTTTTGGTTCAAATACAAGACAACTATCTAATGAGGGCTTATTATGTTCATGAGACTTTTGTATGAAAAGGCAGTAGAAGCAGTACAAGAAAAGAAGACAGACTGAGAATTAATTAAAACAAAGAAGGTTGTGCAATGCATAGTTATGATGATATGTAGCCATAAATTTACCACAGAAGGTAAAATATCAAAAATATTAGTTTTTAAAATTGGCTAGGTGGAAAGAAAGTAGCAATGCATATGGTTATAGAGAGGGTGGTGAGAGGTATACATAGGTCATCAGACTGACAATATTGGGGACTGACAGTCCTACAAAGATGGCACTGCAGGGTGACAGAAGACAAATGTGACAAGGTATTTCATACTCTCTGGGAACAAACATGGAAGAATGGAGCAGAAAAATTAAATGCACAGGAGAGATTATATGCTAGTTGGGAAAGAGATACTGATCTCCACTGAGTTAAAAAATACTTTAATGAAGGGATATTTGTTAGGTACATAGAGCGATTAGGAAATGAGAAGAGGTACTGAAACAGAGTGATGGACGATGATAGTACTAAATGATGTGACAAATGAGTAACTGTTAGAAAAGGTTTATTTGCAGTAATGCTTGAAGACTTAGTACGATCAGTACAGAAGAGCTGGAAAGATTAATAGAAAAATGGATGTTTGACAACCCTGCATGGTGTTACGACCCAGTATGGGATGAAGTTTGGAAAACAGTACAAGACATGAGACTTAGGTCCAGTTTATGGTATGAAGTTAAGATTACTCCATAGATGGTACAAAACATCTAAATTAATTAAGAGAGTTAAGTTGTTGGGAAAGAGAAATGAGCTAGGATTGTGAGTAAATCTAATGCTGGCAAAATATTTATATGAAAGTTATGTAACAAGATAACAATATACTGGAAGCTGATAGTGCAGATTTGAAGGGAATTGTACAGAAAGGATCCAGTGGGAAAAATATATTTTTATACAGTATTGAGAGGACTTCAGCATGGTAGAGCAGGAAAGAAAAAGTGAAAGAAGAACTTCTAGCACACAGGGATAATGAAAGATTACACATGTATGGGAAACTTAGTATATAGCAAGAAAGAATTATGTTTCTTGATAAGTAAGGTATTGCAAAGTGTTGGGGGAAGCAGAGTTAAAGACTGAAATAGTGATGATTGCATTTGGAAGGAAATGACACATCAAGGAATAAGTTAAGGGCCTAAACACTAGAGAAGATGCAGATGGGGAGTATTTGTTTTTCATGTGGGGATTATATATATCTATATCTATTTAGCTCTCTAAATATATAAATATTATACATATATATATATATATATATATATATATATATATATATATATATATATATATATATATATATATATATATGTATGTTGGTCTATATTATAATGAACGATCCGATGATTGAATGTTGTTATATCGACCCCTAAGTCTCAAAAATGCATAACAGCAAACAACCAGAACAGTGATTTTATTCCCAGGGAAAATAAATCGCTGTCCTCCCCACAGTAAATGAACTGGGGGCCCCCCCTGTGTGGGGGCTATGCCACCCACACCACCCCTACTTAAATATACCAACTCCGAGATCACACTAAAGTGGAGGAAATGGCATGACCCAGATGGGTCTATATTATAACATCGAAGTTCTCTAACATCGGATGTTATAATATCGAACCCGTAATGTCAAAAGTACAGTTTTGTACCTACCATAAATGTAGATGTTCGAGGATCCACATTGCTGCAGTCCTAACCATTGGGTAGTCCGCTGTCCCAGTCGGCCCGAATACCAAAGTATATGGCTGACGTCGGTCAAGGCGCATTAGACTGACGTCAGTACGTCAGGGTACTAATGCGCATGACCGACGTCATATCCTCAGTCTTTTCTTGCCCCAGATGTCAGAAGACCCTAAAAAGACAAGGCCAAAACCAAAAACACCAAACCTTCCTGCACCAAAAATATGTACAATATATACAAAATTACAAGAGTATAACCTCACCTACACAACCACCCCTAAACACAGAGGGGAAGGAGGGAGAAATTGACTGCAGCAATGTGGATCCTCGAACATCTACATTTATGGTAGGTACAAAACTGTACTATGTTCTTCATACCACATTGCTGCAGTCCTAACCATTGGGTAGAATCCCAAAGCAGAGGTAAGGGAGGCTGGCAAATCATAAGGAAGCAGGGGCTGTTAACATGCCTTGCAAAATAGCTGTGGCAAAACCAGCCCTAGATTTAGAGTAGAGAGGAAGGTGATAATGCTTAGAGAAAGTATGCACTGAACTCCAAGTAGCTGCCTCCAAAATATCCTTAGTTGCCACCCCCCTTAGAAATGCTGTTGAAGTGGCAGTAGCCCTAGTGGAATGAGGCCTAATCCCAGCTGGAATCTCCTTGCCATGATGGGAATAACAAAATGCAATGCAAAACCCAATCCACTTAGAAATAGTTTGTTTTGACACAGGCTTGCCCTGAGAACTCAAAGCAAAAGAAACAAACAACTGCTGAGACTGCCTAAAATCCTTAGTCCTGCTTAAATAATAACGCAACTGCCTGTGTACATCTAAAGTGTGCAAAATCTTTTCCCCCTTATTTTGGGGATCTGCATAGAAAGTAGGCAAATGAATAGTTTGGTTTAAAGCCACACTTGAAACCACCTTAGGCATAACGGAAGGATTAGTACGCAATGATACCCTATCCTTATGGAAAATCAAAAAAGGCTCTACCGCCATAAGGGCCTGCAATTCAGAAACCCTTCTTGCAGAAGTAATGGCCAACAAAAAAGCAGTCTTCCATGACAAGTATTTCAATTCAGCGGTAGCCGCAGGCTCAAAAGGTTGTAGAGTAAGTTTCTCCAACACAAAATTGAGATCCCAAGCAGGAGTAGGAGCTCTACGTGGGGGTCTTATATTCTTTGCCCCTCTAAGAAATTGCTTGAACAAAGGATGCGAAAACAATGGTGGGTCACAATCATAGTGAGCTGAAATTGCTGCAGCATGAATCTTAATGGAAGAGAAAGACAAACCTTTGTCCAATAACTCAGTAAGATATTGAAGAGCCACACTCAAATTAGGCTCAGAAATCTCCAAATTCTTTGCTGCACTCCAAAATAAAAATCTCTTCCATTTTTCTGCGTACACTTTCCTTGTACTAGGTCTTCTGGCTTCCATAATCACATTTAAAACTTGTTGAGGAAGTTGAGACCTGCTGTGTTTCAAAACAGAATATGCCAGGCTGTTAGATGAAGAGAGTGAAGCTTGACATTGAGCAGGTGACCGTCCCTCTGAGACAACAGGTGTGGAATCAAAGGTAAAGGCCATGGAGGCTTCCTTACCAGACTCCTCAGCAATGGGTACCAGTGTTGCCGAGGCCAATCTGGAGCTATTAAAATCATCCTTGGCTTGTCTTGTCTGACCTTTAGGAGCACCTTTGGGAGAAGAGGCAGAGGTGGAAAGGCATACACATGAAGATTTTTCCAACTGAAAGAAAGAGCATCCACTTTCCAAGCTGTGTGATGAAACCTCTTTGTGCAAAACTTTGGCAGCTGGTGGTTTAGTGGAGAAGCGAACAGATCTATGTCTGGAGTTCCCCATGACACTGTCAATTTCAAATACATGAAGATCCAGTTTCCACTCGTGGGGATCCATGATTTGTCTGCTTAACACATCTGCTAAGGAGTTCTGTGCTCCCGGCAGAAACCTTGCCTGAAGAGTTAGTTGCAAGCTGAGCGCAGTCTCCCATAAAATCATTGCTTGCCTGCACAACGGGTAAGAATGTGTTCCCCCTTGTTTGTTGATGTACCACATGGCAGTTGTGTTGTCTGTTAGAATCAACACCTGCCCTGGAAGAAGTAACTCCTTGAAAGTCATTAATGCAAACTGGACTGCTAACATCTCCTTCATGTTGATATGTAGATGCTGTAGTCTGGCAGGCCACTTGTCTTGTATCCACTTTCCATTTAGATGAGCTCCCGAAGCAATGTCTGAGGCATCTGTCGTTAGAATCTGACTCGCCTCTGGCCGGGTCACAGAGAGTCCCTTGTTTAGGTGACATTCCTGAGCCCACCACAAAAATTCCTGTTGAATGCAAGGTATTATTTGAATGACAGTGTCCAAATCCTGGCAGTGCTGTGTCCATACATTTTGAGATACCATTGCAGCTTCCTCATATGCAGTTTGGCATTGGGAAGCACCAGAATACAAGATGCCATGAACACTAAGGCTTGAAGGACTGTCCTTGCAGTCAGCCCGGACTGAAGAGATAGTTGATGGAAGTAAATGGAAAGATTCTTTTGTTTGTCCGGGGTTAAAAGGCCATCTGGGCTGCTGTATTCAGTCTCACACCCAGAAAGCACATGTCTTGAGAGGGTACTAGACTGGACTTTATTTCGTTCACAGAATACCCTAGGCATCTTAGCACTGCTATCACATATTCCAAATGCTGTAAAAGGTCTTCCTTTTCTTGAGCCAGAATCAGGCAGTCATCCAAGTAAGGATAGATTTGAATTCCTTTTAGCCTGAAGTAAGCTATCACTGGAGCCAGAACCTTTGTGAATACTCTGGGCGCAGTAGATAAGCCAAAGGGCAATGCAGAGAACTGATAATGGGAATTTCCAGCTCGAAACGTAGATACTTCCTGCAACTCAGTCTGATAGGCACATGAAGGTAAGCCTCCTTGAGATCTAAAGTTACCATCCAGTGATCTTTGCCCAGCAGAGGTAAAAGCTGTTGTAACGTCAACATTTTGAACTTGGGAATGTCCAGATAAGTGTTGAGGATAGATAAATCCAAAATTGGTCTCCACGTGTCCCCCTTCTTTGGTACTAGGAACAGGCGAGAATAAAATCCTAGGCCCCTTTCTGGCACAGGGACTGGCTGAATGGCCCCTATTTGGAGTAACAGAGAAATTTGCTTGTGAGCATCTTTTCTTTGTAGAGGGGGAATGTCTGGCATGCCTTTGAAAGGAGGCACGGTATGGAAATAAAACCTGTAACCGTGGTGAATGATATCCAAAACCCATCTGTCTTGGGTAATTAAATCCCAATTTTCTTTGAAAAGAGCCAGCCTTCCTCCCAAAGGTGCTGCCAGACGAGAATGTACTGGCAGCTGAAAAGGCAGGTCATTGGGTCTGTTTACGAAAGGACTGACCCCTGCCCTCACCAGAAGTCTGAGCAGGTGAACTCCCTGTTCTAGGCCTAAAAGAACCTTGAGCTCTGGCCCTACCACGTCTAGACCTACCCCTAGACTGGGAATCATAAGCAGGATATGTCCATCCCTTAGTAGGCCAATTTCTACTAAACTTCGGAGGCTGCACCTGCAAAAAATCTTTAACAGTTTGCATAGACTTAGCCTTGTCCTCCATTTTCTTTAAAACTGCTTCCACAGGCGAACCAAACAACACGTCAGACTGTAAAGGGGCATCCAAAA
This sequence comes from Protopterus annectens, assembly GCF_019279795.1. Classification (NCBI taxonomy): domain Eukaryota; kingdom Metazoa; phylum Chordata; order Ceratodontiformes; family Protopteridae; genus Protopterus; species Protopterus annectens. The sequence goes on from NC_056741.1 coordinate 1,875,521,527, forward strand.
TCCTTGTCTTAACATGCTCAGCTAAATTCTGATCCCTCAACCAGGCGTGCCTACGAAGAACAGAACCAGTGGCAGCCACCCTCGAGGAGGCCTGCACAGCATCAAAACCACATTGCAGTGAATGCTTACCCACCTGTTCAGACACATGAACTAAATCCTGCAACTCTTTACACTCAATACCTTCCGCCAGAGCATCCACCTTAGACTTCAATTGTGAAAGGAGATAATTTTGATATTTTAACATGTGAAACTGGCAATTCAACGCCCTCATGGCTAAAGTGGAAGAAGTACACACTTTCTTTCCCCATCTATCCAAAGCCCTTGCCTCTTTATCAGGAGGAACAGGATTTTTAACAACAGAAGCCTTAACACCTTTAGGCCCCTGAGAGACAGTTTCCGGGTCTGCCCTAGGACTCTTAAAAAGATACTTGTGAGCTTCAGGCACCCTATAGTACCTATCAGGTTTAACTGGGGCAGGAGGCAAAGAATCAGGATTTAGGGAAGCCTCTGCAAAAACATCTTCCACCACATTCAGAACAGGAGGTATAGCTAAAGGCCTATGCTGGGGTAAAAACAAGAATTCCCTAAGCCTCTTCCTGGAATCAGAGAAATCTTGGCCTTCCCATTTAAAATGCTCCCTCATGGAATGCAGAGTCTCTGAAAATGAAAAATCCTCAGGAGGAGAAGCTGACGGAGTAGAATCATCCACATCAGAATCAGAATAAGGAGGATACTCCTGCAAGTCTTCAGCCTAAGACTCAGAAGCCTCCGAACACTGCTCAAAACTCTCAAACTCAGGTTCCACCCTAGGCCTCTTATCAGGAGGGGGCATAGAGCCTCTAATCATAGTAATCAAATCCTCTGCCATTTTAAGCATATGTTTCTTAGGCAAAGATCCTGAAGAGCTAGGAGAAACCCCCACTGAAGTTAAACCTGGCCTGCCTCTCAAAGAAGCCTTGGAAACAGAAGGGAGGCTCTAACCACCTTAGGAAGAGAGGGAAGAACAGCCACCTGAGAAGCCCCTTCAGCCTGGCCTACCTCCTGAGAGGACACATCCTGTAACAGTAAAGTCTCTCCCTGAGACTCTAAAGAAACTCCTGGTAAAACCTCCGGCTCCACAGAGCCTTCTAAAGAACCGACGTCCGGGACTGCCGGTTCTTCCACCCTAGGCTTTGCTGCTTTGTCCTTGCGCTTTTGACGAAGCGGGCGCCGGAGCATCCGACGGCATTTTATAATTACAACGCTTCCCAAAAACTAACCTGGCACAGTCTAACCTTCTCTTAATAGTGCGTTTGTTAAATCTAGCACAAGAGCGGCATCCAACAACATCGTGCTCAGGCCCTAAACAAGGTATACACAAGGTATGGTAATCCCTATGAGGTATCTGTTTCCCACAAGAAATACAGTTATTCACTTTTTCTGACATCCGGTTAAATACTGAGGCAAGAAAAAAAGAAAATATTCTAACGGGTACTTAGCCAACTTTGATTCGGTCTGAAACTCCGACTTCAGAAAATTTCAGAACGCCAACCTGCACTCGCAAAACTGCTTCTGCATCGGACCATGCGGCAAAAAAGACTGAGGATATGACGTCGGTCATGCGCATTAGTACCCTGATGTACTGACGTCAGTCTAATGCGCCTTGACCGACGTCAGCCATATACTTTGGTATTCGGGCCGACTGGGACAGCGGACTACCCAATGGTTAGGACTGCAGCAATGTGGTATGAAGAACATCGCTGAAAACAGCAGGACATCAAAATTTTTCCCAGGGAAAGAATTCGGTGGGCCGTTGCTGTGGCTTCGCTGTTTTCAGCATTCGATATGTTGGAGCGTCATGGGTCAGTTTCAGGTAAGTGTGCGATTGTGTGTAGGTTAGGGTTAGGGGCAGGTTAGGTGAGTTAGGGTTAGGGTGCGGGTCAGGTAAGTGTGCGATTGTGTGCAGGTTAGGGTTAGGGGCGGGTTAGGTGAGTTAGGGTTAGGGCACGGGTGAGGTGAGTGTGCGATAGTGACGGACCTTAGGGTTAGGGTTGGGTTAAGGTAAGTGGATAGCTAGTACTGTACGTAAAGTTTAGTTTAGGTGTAGGATTTTAAGTGTATGTATGTGGATGGCTGTTTTTTGTGTGTGTTTTTGTGCTGTGTGTATGTTTCTCGGAATAGCAAATTTTTTCCCTGAGAAAAAATTTGCTATGCTGACTGTTCGATGTTTTCACACTTCGGTGTTTAGGGTTCGATATAATAACATTCGATGTTAGAGAACTTTGATGCTATGATATAGACCCAACCCGGACAGCAGGCCCAGCAATTTCTTTCCCTGGGAAAAAAGTCACTGTTCCGGCCATTCACTATTTTGCCAGTTCGACTATTAGTGTTCAAACTAACAGCGTTCGATCATCTGATCATTTGCTGAACTAAAGTAGACCCATATATATATATATATATATATATATATATATATATAATGGAAAGTGGATTACACAGAACACAGAGTACAAGTCTGAAAGAATATTTCTTTTCATATTTTTATTAACTCATGTCAAAGGGAGTATATTTACTTTGTGCAATCCATGTTCTTGTAAAGGTTTGTTAAATGTCAAACCTGTAGTTTCCCCCTCATATTTATTCACTCCCATTAACTTAATAGTTACTGTTAAGATAGCTCACATCTCTAATCTCTAAAGCTTTGCCTCATGCATTTATAACCTGTCCTTCATCACCCACTCTAACTTTCACATCTTACTCAATCTTTTACAAGCAATATAGCTCCCTCTAACTACAACACTGACGCCCTTATGTTTACTTTGATTCATAGTATACAGCAATCATGTGTCACAACATACTTATGCTGGCTCAGTCTACACACTTTATATTTTAAATGTAGACCATTATTACATCTTGTCTCACTGTGGACATTTTTCATGGTTGAAACTAGTCTTGAAGACACTGTGGAAACTCTTTAGCAATAAACTAGTAACTTTAAATATATTCATATATTCTTTGTTAAGACTTGAATTATTTCACCTGTATGTAATACTATAAACTCTTTGCCACAAAATGAAACTGTGATCTGGATGTAATGTTGTGCTATTTAATGAACTATATGGCCTCTATATAATTTTGTGCACTACAGAGAACACATATAAGAAAGGACACTGTAAGGATAAGTTATTCTTACAAGTGTAGTTATTAAAGACAAATTAGGAGTCCTCAGTTTATAATAATAATAAATGATTAACTAGCTAAGATTAATGACCTTTTACTGGACCAATGGTACAACGCTGTAAAACTTTTGGCAAAAAAAAGTACAAGAAAAGTTACGGAAAACATGTATTACAAGTACTTAAGACAGATGTAAGATCCTTGTAAAAGATGTAATAGAAGTCACAAAGATAATGACAGAAGAATATAAAAAGTTTCTACAATGGCAGGAGTTTCATTAACTATAAAGAATTGTAATATCAGTAGTAACTTCTAAAAGTCTACACCTTATGAAAATCGTAAACTAGTTCAGCCAATCTCCATTTTAAAAATTGACAGTCCCATTGAAAATGAAAAAAATAATTTAATCCCCATCTGATCGTACTAGAGTTCCCTATGCATTGTGTGTGCACCGACTAAAAGTAAGCCAACTGTAGTTTTTCTTCTTTGAGCACAACCCTCCTCCTTCCACAGTTGAAATTGCAAATGCGATAGGTACAAAAGTGTAAAATAACAATTCAGGCTACTTTACCCTGCACCTGGAAGAAAGTATAACTGTAAAGAAATCTACAGAGCAAAGTGTGCTTCTAGTGGTGAACTACTTTTGATAACAAATTGCATTGTTTCACACCTACCTGGAATAGCGCTCAACACACGGAGCCTCCCCAGTTGGTAGTCCTTCCTAACCAGCTGTACTAGCGATATCCTTTAAGCAGTCCACCTGTATGCGATGTCCTCTAAGCAGTCCACCTGTACATTGTTTGCCTCCTACTACAGCTAGCTAGGCTCAGTCCAGGTACTGACTTGTATAGTCTTTGCTCCAGAACTGCTCCCCTTACTCAAACAAGTTAAATAGAGAAACTAATTAATTGAAGTAGTGTAAAAGATGGCCTTCCTCTGTTCCTCCAAACATATAATCCATCTCTCACTTAATAAAATGAGTAGAAAGCATTCTACTAAGGAAATTTTAATACATACATAATTTTATGCCCAGTGTATTGAGTATTTTGCTTTAAAAACTGATTGTAACAGTTACAAGTAATAATGACTGCAGACAGATTGTTTTTACAGACATATTCCACCGTCATGGGTCTACCAGCTCTGATTGCCCTCACTACATTTGAGTTTACTCTGCTCTCCTACCTTACCCCCATTCCCGCCAACCCCCATAGCCCTACATTTATAAGCACATAAACTCCACCCACCAGTAACTAGCCAACCAATCACTTTCTCACCTCCTTACTCTCAACTAACCAATTATAAACCTCAAATCTCAATTAAAGCTATTCATCCTATAACGATCTAACACCCGTAAGTACTCAAAGATACTTCAAATTAACTAGATTACATCTAGTTAAACTCACTCCACACACATACACCAAGACTACAACTGCCCCAAACATGCTATCCTCCTCTACCTACTTAACCTCTCTCCTATTAATCCTCACCCTAGCCACAACTCCTCCTGATAAAACTGAACCACAATGCCACTCAACAGCAACCTTAATCAATGACCTATCCCACAAACTGAGCCACTGCTCTAACATCCCCCTATACCTATTCCACTATACACTCCCTTATACCATGAGCCCCATATTAGCAACTAGCATATCCATTAAACCAAAATTAATTCCTTTAGATCCTAGCCACAATACAATATATGATTCCCCACACAGATATCTTCTGTCTAAAACATTACAAAGTGGAGACATTCAACCAAACCCTGGACCAAATATACAACTTAATACTAAAAACCTAACCCTATTCACTATCAGCTTAAGAAGTATATGTAATAAAATAGCACCCCCTCCACACATGGATTAAACATAATAAACCTGACATATTAGTGCTGACTGAAACTTGGCTACATCCTGACGTAAAAAGATACTGAAATCTTACCTCCCAACTTTGCCATTTACAGATTAGACAGACCAAAAAGAAAGGAGGGGTATAGCTCTCTTATACCTCACTATACTAAACATCACTCCTTACCCAAACAGTATACATACATTCCACAACACCCAAATCCTATAGCCTCCCTAAACCTAAACAAAACAAAACAAATCTGTATCATAACAGCTTATATCCCTCCAAGAAACAACATACCTTTCCTAGAAGATATACTATCCTGGACATCTCAAAACATAAAATGGGAAACAATTACACTAGGTGACATGAACATCAACTGGTAATATATCACTATAGACTCCTCCTCCACTATTATTAACCTGTATGGCTTCACACAACTAATTACAAGTCCAACAAGGTACAAAAACATTTCATTTTCCACTCTACCCTGGACTGGATACTAGTATCCCATCCAAATAAATTCTCACCCTCTATCACATCATCAGTCTTCCTAAGTGATCATCTTCCATCATTTGCCATTAAAACCAGTACACCTACCTCCCAAAAACACATTCTCTAAAACCACTTAACAATACAAAAAAACTTGAACAACAAACTCTAAATGATTTACTCTACAAGATAAACTGGACACCACTAAAGCTTCTACCTCTAGATTAAGCAGTACAACTCTTTAATACCACCTTCCTTAAGATACTTCACAGTCTTGTCCCTGTTCGAACCAAAGAGTAAAACATAACACAACCCCTTGGATAACCTCTGAATGTATTGACCTAATGAAAAAAAGAGACACTGCATGGAATGAATGGAAACATAACAGAACCCCACAAAATCCCCAAGCCTTCAAAACACTCCATAACAGTGTAACCAGACAGATGGATAAAATGTATTTTATTCATTTATTTTATTTTGCATTTGTTTACCAGGAAAGTCCAAATGGACATAGGTTCTTTTTCAGCACAGGCACTGGGAGAAAAGCTCTTAAAACAGGTGAAAATGAGGCATCGATTTTGTTTACATCAGTAATTTTAAAATAGATGATAACAGTATACAGTAGCTTGATAGCCATTAACAATGCAGTAGCTAGACAGTTATCAACAATGTAACAAACGCAACAGTTAAATACACTTAGATAAGGTAGAAAAAAAATTCTGACTTGAAACCATTCATATATGCATTCTAATTTTGCAAGGCCTCAAAGCTAAGGCTCTAATAGAGGTTAATATAAAAGGAAGTGTGAGTGGTTAATGAGGTTAAAGGAGAAGTATAGTGGGTACATTAGTGGGGAGTAGAGTAATGAGAGAGAGCGAGTATAGTGTGATGGGAGGGAAGGCAATGGAAGAGAGCAGTAGGAAGTCATAGATGTAAAGACAGGTAGAAGGGGTAGATTATAAGGCTAAAGATGTAAAAGATATTGGAGAAGATGGGTGGTATAAGGGGTTAATACAATTTGGATACAGAAGGGATGGGTACAAAAGTGGGAGTAAACAAAGTGCTAAGTGAGAGGGGATTAGTGATAGAGCAGTAGGTTGTATAAGAGATTAGTTGTGGTTGTCACAGTTACAGAGCCATGATTGCTGTAGGTGGGATTTTAAGTCTTTTTTAAAGGAGGCAACAGAGGTTGTAGCTGAGATGTTGGGGGGAAGGTTGTTCCAATGTTTGGCAATAGTGCAGATATATAGGGATGCACCTGTAAAATTATTGGCTTTGGTCACATTTAATAGGATCTTTCGACTGGATTGTAGGACTCTAGTTTTGGTGCTTGTGTGTATTAAATTTTGTAGAGCTTTTTTTTTCAGGACAGTGAACTGGTTTGTGGGTAAGAATAAGCTGATTGTAGAGAATGAGTTGTGGAAGTTCCAACCAATTGAGTGTTTTGAGGTGAGTGCAGTTTTTAAAAAGTAAAAAATCCTATTACTCCCATGTTCAGATACAACATAAAAACATCCCAAAAAGTTCTGACACTCAATATCTGCCCTCCTCAACCCAGGTACAAAGAAACAGCACTCCCTATCACCTGACACTCCCTCATCCCAAATAGAGGAGGAATTTAATTAACACTTTATCAAATAGCTAACTTACTTACCACAAACGCCAACCTAAAACTTAAACCCAAACTCTACTTACTCAACATCATTCAAACCCGACCTTGCCAACAACCCCACAAGTAGTCAATCTAAACTTTCACAAAGCCCATTCTCCTTTCATCTTATACCCACCTCAAAAGTAAAGTTACAACTCTAAAACCTTGCCCAACATCAGCAGATAATCTCCCACATCAATACCTAAAACTCGCAGCAAACTCAGTTGTTTACCCAATCAGCATCCTCATAAACAGATCTCTCTCAGAATCAGCAGTCCATTCCATATGGAAACTATCGCACATAACACCAATACATAAAGGAAGTCATTCCACAGAAATATCCAACTATCATTCAATATCAATGCTATACTGTATATCCAAAACCCTGGAAAGATGTGTCCACCAACAGCTAATGAAATGCCTAGTTCAAAACAACCTGCTTACCCTACTCAGCACAGCTTCTATCCAGGGGACAGCACATCCTTAGCTCTGCTATCCTTTACAGACACTGTCAACAAGGCCAGAGACAAGGGTTACCTCATATCTTCAGTATTCCTAGACCCCTCTAAAGATTTTGACACAGTCTCACACCTCTTAGTACTAGACACAACATACGACCTAGGTTGTGCCGCTACCACAGTGCAGTGATTCCAAAGCTATCTACAAGACAGAAAACAAGCTGCTAAATGGTCAAATCAATGATAACCCTTCCTACAAAACCCTACAGAAGTTCCTCAAGGCTCTATTTTGGGACCACTACTATTTAGCATATTCACCAACAGAGAACATGCTGCCTCATCCCTAGGATCACTAATTCATTATGCTGATGATTCCACCTTAATCTGTATCACCTAGACTCTCCCAGAACTATTACACAATACTTAAAATTTCTTTCTAGTAATTGAATCTTGGCTCAAAGTGCCCAGCTCTTTCTGAATCTCAAACAAACTAAACTCATAGACTTTTACCCCAACAAAACCATAACGTACCGCAACCAATTCAACATTATCTCAGCAGACAAAACTATCATTAAAATTGCCCAAGAAACAGAACTACTAGGAGTAATTATCAACTATAAACTCACCTTTCACCTTAACTTCCAAGAAAACATAAAGAAAACACACAACTAGCTAGACTCCTGCATAGACACAAGCAATACCTAACCAAATCTACCAGATCTACCCTGGCCGAAACCTAACTATTCCCTTCTTTATTTTATGGTACATGCATACTTACTAACTTACAAAACTCCACCAAAGCAAAAAAGGAACAATGTTATAATAAAACAGACAAATTTGCAACAAACTCTAAATATCAAACAAACCATTGTAAACCATTACAAGAACTGAAACAGCTTGAATTACCAAACCAACTCACATACACCCAACTAACTGCTACTCATAATCTAATTCACAAACCATCTGCCTGCCCTGCCCTAGAGAATCTTATCAAACACTACAAACCAATGAGATCACTTAGATCTGAAGACAAAACCCTGCTCAAAACCTCCAAACCCTCAAAAAAAAAACAAAAAAAACAGGTGAAGCTTTATACTCATACTCAGTCTCTAAATTATGGAACTCTCTCCTACCAAACATCAGGTTACCTCCCAGACTACCCCTGTTCAAAGCTGCCTTAAAAGACCATTTAAACAACCTATGGCTTTATGCACATGCCTGGCCCAAGATAAACCCCTGTACCCCACTATCACTCTGCTAGAACTAGACTATACTGACTAACGTCAATTCATCTAAACCACACATGGTCTTAGAAAAGTTCAAATCAGCTATCTTGTAAAATTTTTCTATTAGTTAAATTAGCCTGTCTGCATAATTTATATTGTTTTTAGTAAAATAAATCTACAATTCTTGTAAAAAGTTTATTTTGTAGGCAAAATTTCAATAATTATGTGAGTGTAGATAAATAATGTTTTTGCTCACTGAGTCACTATTACTCTTTGTAAAAGTGTAAATTAGTAAAGCAAAATAAGGTAATAAAGTAGGAGGAATATACCTACAGTAAAAGCAGCTGAATAAAGTGCATTTTGTTAAGTGGAGTTGGAGGAAACAGACGATAATTCAAGATAAAAACCTAAGGTGGTTGGCCTTCCCAATTGATCACACTCTCTGTACACAGCAGAATGCAGTGATGAGATGGGACTGAGGCAAGTGTTCAGAATAAAAGAAGCAATGGGAAGTCCTTCCCAAATGATCGCACTGTATCAGTAGAGTAAGCAAATGAGATGGGACTGGGGGTAGTGTCCAAAATAAAATTTACAGCAGGGATAGACCATGCCAAAGCCACCAAGTTTAAGAACACAACAACACTTCAGGAGTCCACACTGTGAAACTGGCTGAATGAAATGCAGACAGAGACCAGAAATATCAAGCAAATAAAGAAATGCAGTACAGTTTTTGATAAACATCACTGAAACTGAAAAATAAAATGCAGACAGAGACCAACAATAGCAAGCAAGTAAATAAATGCAGCACAGTTTTGTTAAGTATCACTGAAACAGATCTAACGCAAAAAAATATACTTATATAAACACTGTGAATCCAGGTGGCAATGGAATAAGTCAAAGCCAGGCTACACGGAGTAGCTCTGATACTAACATAGTCGCAAAGAAATGCAACTCCTTATACCAGTAGCATAAAAGAAATCTTAGACCCTCAGGCAATCAGAAAACAGAAAAAGCTGTGCTCACATCTCAAATAGGCTCGGTAGATTGAATGTACAGGAGCCCACACTGTGAAACTTACTGAACAAAATGCAGAGACTAGCAATATCAAGCAAATAAATAAATGCACTACAGTTCTGTTAACTCTCACTGAAACAGAAAAACAAAATGCAGAGACCAGCAATATCAAACAAATAAATAAATGCAGTACAGTTTTGTTAACAATCACCAAAACAGAAAAAAAAAACAAAATGCCGACAGAGACCAGCAATATCAAGCAAATAAATAAATGCAGTACAGATTTGTTAGCCATCACTGAGACAAAAAACACAAAGAGACAAAGACCAGCAAAATCAACCAAATAAATAAATGCACTACAGTTTTATTAACTAACACTAACAGACAAAAACAAACTGCAGACAGAAAGTGGAAATAACAGACAAATAAATGCAACAGAGTTTAGCTAACTATCACTAAAACAGAAAAAAAATAAAATGCAGAGACCAGCAATATCAAGCAAAAATAAATACAAGCAGTACAGTTTTCTTAATTTCAATGAAACATAAAAACAAAATGCAGTCAGAGACCAGCAATATCAAGCAAAAATAAGTAAATGCAGTACAGTTTTGTTAACTAGCAACAAAACAGAAAAACAAAATGCAGACAGAGGCCAGCAATAGCAGGCAAATAAAATCCAGAGACCACCAATAACAAGCAAATAAACAAATGCAGTACAGTTTTGTTAACTGTCACTTAAACATAAAAACAAAATGCAGAGACCAATAATATCATGCAAATAAATAAATAAATGCAGCACAGCTTTGTTAACAATCTCTGAAACAGAAAAACAAGTTGCAGACAGAGACCAGCAATATCAAGCAAATAAATAAATGCTCTACAGTTTTGTTAACTATCACTAAAACAGAAAAACAAAATGCAGAGAGAGAGAGATGAGCAATCAAGTAAATAAATAAAGACAGTACAGTTTTAACAATCACCAAAACAGAAAAAACAAAATGCAGACAGAGACCAAGAATATCAAACAAACAAATCAATGTAGTACAGTTTTGTTAGCTATCACTGAAACAGATCAAGTGCAAAAGAGTATACTTATATAAGATTTTTATATCCAGAGGGCTATAGAATCAGTCACAGCCAGGATAGAAGGAGGAGCTCTGATACTGACAAAGTCTCACATAAATGTAATTTCTTGTTCCACTAGTATAAAAGAAAACTTGCAATGTCAGGCAAACAGATAAACACGAAAAGCTCTGCTCACAACTTGGATAGGCTGGCTTCCAAAATGTAAAGCAACCCCCACTGTGAAACTGGCTGAACAAGATGCAGACAGAGACCAGCAATATCAAGCAAATAAGTAAATACAGTACAGTTTTGTTAACTATCCCTGAAACACAAAAGCAAAATTCAGACAGGGACAAGCAATATCAAGCAAATAAATAAATGCAGTACAGCTTTGTTAACTATTACTGAAACAGAAAAACAAAATACAGACAGAGACCAGCAAAATGAGGCAAATAAATAAATCCACTGCAGTGTTGTTTAATATCACTGACAGAAACAGCAAAATTCAGAGAGAGACCAACAATATCAAGCAAATAAATGCAGTGCAGGGTTAATTATCACTGAAACAAAAAAAGGCAGACAGAGACCACCAATATCAAACAAATAAATAAAGTGCAGTTTTCTTAACTATCATTGAAACAGAAAAAGAAAATGCAGAAAGAGACCTGCAACATCAAGCAAATAAATAAATGCAGTACACTTTTTGTAACCATCACTGAAACAGAAAAGCAAAATGCAGACAAAGACCAGCAATATCAACCAAATACATAAATGCAGAACAGTTTTGTTACATATCACTGAAACAGATCAAATACAAAAAAAAATACTTATTTAAATGCTGCAAATCCAGGTGGCTACTGAATAAGTCACAGCCAGGCTACAAGGAATAGCTCTGATACTGAAAGAGTCTCTTAGAAATGTAACTCCATATACCAGTAGAACAAAAGAAATCTTAGACCCTCAAGCAATCAGAAAACAGAAAAAGCTGTGCTCACACCTCAGATAGGCTGGCAACATTGAATTTGAAGAATCCCTCACTGTGAAACCTGCTGAACAAAATGCAGAGACCAGCAATATCAAGTAAATAAATAAATGCAGTACCGTTTTCTTAACTATCACTGAAAAAGAAAAACAAAATGAAGACAGAGACCACCAGTATGAAGCAAATAAATAAGTGAAGCACATATTCATTAACTACCACTGAAGTGGATCAAATGCAAAAAAGTATACTTATATAAGCTTTGCAAATCCAGATGGCTATAGAATCAGTCACAGCAAAGCAACAAGGAGCATCTCTGATATTGAAACAGTCTCACCGTAATGAAATTCCTGATTCAAGCAGTAGAAAAGAAACATTAGACCCAGTGGCAATCAGATAAACACACAACGCTGTGCTCACACCTTGGACAGACTGGCATCACAGAATGTAAAGCAACCCCTACTGTCAAACCAGCTAAACAAAATGCAGACAAAGACCAGCAATATCAAACATATAAATAAATGCAGCACAGTTTTAACCATCACTGAAATAGACAAAGTGCAAACAAGTATACTTATACAAGCTTTTTGGATCCAGAGCAGTCACTACCAGGCTACAAAGTGGACCTCTGATGCTGACACAGTCTCACAGAAAGGTAACTCCTTACACCAGTGGTATAAAATAAATGTAGTCAGGCAATCAGATAGCACAAATAGCTGTGCTCACAGCTTGGAAAAGTTGGCTTCAAAGCATATAAAGGAACCCCCACTGTCAAACTGTCTGAGCAAAATGTGGACAGAGACTAGCTATATGAAGCAAATGAATAAATGCATTACAGTTTTAACTATGACTGAATCAGAAAAAACAACATTCAGAGACAAACAATATAAAGGAAATTAAAAAATGCAGCACAGTGTTGTTAGCGATCACTGAAACATATCAAACATACAAAGCATAATATATAAGCTTTGTGTATCCAGATGTCTATAGATTCAGTCACAGCCAGGCTACAGGAAGCAGCTATGATAGTGACACAGTCTCACAGAAATGTAACTCCTTATACTAGTAGTATAAAAGAAAACTTAGACCCTCAGGGAATGAGATAAACACAAAATGCTGTGCTCACACCTTGCATAGGCTGGCATCACAGAATGTAAAGCAACACCTGTCAAACCAGCTGAACAAAATGCAGACAAAGACCAGCAATATCAAGCAAATAAATAAATGAAGTACAGTTTTAACTATCACTGAAACAGAAAAAAAAAAATGCAGAAAAAGACCAACAATATCAAGCAGCGAAAAAAATGCAGTACAATTTTAACTATCACTGAAACAGATGTAGTGCAAAAAAACTATACTTATTCAAGCATTTTGCATCCAGAGGGCTATAGAATCAGTCACAGCCAGGATACAAAGAGGATTTCTGATATTGACACAGTCTGTCAGAAATACAAGTCCTTTTACCAGTGGTAGAAAAGAAAACATAGACCGTCACACAATCAGATAAACACAAAAAGTTGTGTTCACAACGTGGACAGGCTGGCTTCAAAGAATGGAAAGCAACCAATACTGTGAAACCAGCTGAACAAAATACAGAAAGAGATCAGCAATATCAAGCAAATAAATAAATGCAGCAGAGCTTTGTTAACTATCACTGATCCAAAAAAGCAAAATGCAATCAGAGACCAGCATTACTAAGCAAATAAATAAATGCAGTACAGTTTTGTTATCAATCACTGAAACAGAAAAACAAAATGAAGAGACAAGCTAATTCAAGAAAATAAATAAATTCACTGCTGTTTTGTTAACTATAACTGATAAACAAAAACAAAACCCAGACATTGACCAGCAATATCACGGAAATAAATAAATGCAGTTCAGTCTTGTTAACTATGACTGAAACAGAAGAACCAAATGCAGAGACCATCAATATCCAACAAATAAATAAATACAGCATTGTTTTGTAAACTAGCACTGAAACAGATCAAGTATAAAGACTTATAGAAGATTTGTGTATCCAGATGTCTGTAGAATTTGTCATGTCCTGGTTACAAGGGGCAGCTCTGATACTGACGCAGTCTTAAAAAAAGGTAACTCCTTACACCATTAGTATAAAAGAATACGTAGACCCTCAGGCAATCAAATAAACAAAAAATGCTGTGCTCACACTATGGATTGTCTGGCTTCACAAAATATAAATGACTCCCACTGTGAAAATGGCTGAACAAATCCAGAGTCCAGAAATAACAAGCAAATACGTAAATGCAGTAATGTTTTGTTAACTGTGGCTGAAAGAGATGAAGTACAAAAACTTTACTTATATAATCTTTTTGAACACAGAGGATAATAGAATCAGTCACAACCAAGCTGCAAGGAGCTCTACTACTGACAGTTTCACAGAATTGGAACTCCTTATACCAGTATAAAAGAGAACTTAGCCAATCAGATAAAAACAAAAAGCTGTGCTCACAACTTGGATAACCTTGCTTCATAGACTGTAAAGAAACCCCTCCTATGAATAAAGCTCAATAAAATGCAGACAGAGATCAGAGATATGAAGCAAATAAATAAATGCAGTACAGTTTTTCTATCACTGAAACAGAAAAACAAAATGCAGACACAGACCAACAATATCAAGCAAATAAATTAATGCAATCGTTTGGTTAACTATCACTGAAACAGAAAAACAAAATTTAGATAGAGACCAGAGATATCATGCAAATAAATAAATACAGCACAGTACTCTTAGCTATCACTGAAACAGATGAAATACAAAAAGGTATACTTACACCAGCTTTGTGTATCCCGACAGCTATAGAGTCAGTCACAGCCAGGCAAAAAGAGCAGCTCTGATACTCACACAGTATCACAGAAATGTACCTCCCTATACCAGTAGTACAAAAAAACTTGGACCCTCAGTCCAGCAGATAAACAATAAAAGATGTGCTCACACCATGGATAAGCTGGCTTCACAGAATGTAAAGCAACCCTCACTGAGAAACCACAGTTAGAAAATGATGACAGAGACCAGCAATATCAAGCAAACAAATAAATGTAGTACAGTTTTGTTAACTATCACTCAAACAGAAAAGGAGAATGCAGACAGAGACCAGCAATATCAAGCAAAAACAAATAAATGCAGTAAAGTTTTGTTAACTATCACAGAAACAGGAAAAAAAAACAAAATGCAGACACAGACCAGCAATATCAAGCAAAAAAATAAATTCAGGATAGTTTGGTTAACTATCACTAACACAGATGAAGTGCAAAAAAGTATACTTATATAAGCTTTGTGTATCCATACATTTATAGCATCAGTCAGTCTACAGGGAGCAGTTATGATAATGACACAGTGTCTCAAAAAATTAACTACCTGTAGCAGTAGTAAAAAAGAAAACTTAGACTATGAGGCAATCAGATAAACACAAAATGCTGTGCTGACATCTTAGATAGGCTGACATCACAGAATGTAAAGCAACGCCTACTGTCACAACAATGAACCAAATGCAGACAGAGACCAGCAATATTAAGCAAATAAATAAATGCAGCACATTTTTGTTAAATTTCACTGAAACAGAAAAACAAAATGCAATCGGATGGAGACCAACATTATAAAGCAAACTAAATGCAGTGCAGTTTTGTTAACTATCAGTGAAACAGAAATACTAAATGCAAATAGAGACCAGCAATATCAAGCAAATAAAAAAATGCAGAATCATTTTGTTAACTATCGTTGAAACAGAAAAACAAAATGCAGAGACTTGCAACATCAAGCATATGAAGAAATACAGAACAGTTTTGTAACTACTGGTGAAACAGAAAACAATGTAGACAAGAGACCCATAATCTAAAGCAAACAAATAAATGCAGCACAGTTTTGTTAGCTATCAATGAAACAGATCAAGTGCAAAAGGGTACACTTGTACAGGCTTTTTGTATTCAGAGTGCTATAGAATCATTCACAGCCAGGCTAGAAGGAGGACCTCTGATACTGACAAAGTCTCACAGAAAAGTAATTTCTTGTACCAGTAGTCTAAAAATATTAGAATGTCAGGCAATCAGATAAACACAAAAAGCTGTGCTCACACCTTGTATTATCTGGCTTCAAAAATGTAAAGCAAGCCCCAACTGTGAAGCTAGCTGAACAACATGCAGGCAGACACCACCTAAAGCAAGCAAATAAATGCACTACACTTTTTTTAACTGTCACTGACATATAAAGCAAAATGCAGAAACCAGCAATATAAAGCAAATAAATAAATAAATAAATGCAGTACATTGTTAACTATCACTGAAACAGAAAAGCAAAAGGTAGACAGAGACCATCAATATGAAACAAACAAATAAATGCAGTGCAGTTTTGTTAACTATCATTGAAACACAAAAAGAAAATGCACACAGAGACTTGCAATGTCAAGCAAATAGATAAATGCAGTACAGTTTTGTTAAGTATCACTGAAACAGATCAAATGCAAAAAGTATACTTATATAAACACTGCAAATCCTGGTGGCTACAGAATAAATCACAGTCAGGCTACAAGGCGTAGCTCTGATACTGACACAGTCTCAAAGAAATGTAAGTCCTTATACCAGTAGTATAAAATAAATCTTACACCATCAGACAATCAGAAAACAGAAAAAGCTGTGCTCACACATCAGATAGGCTGGCTACATTGAATGTAAAGGAGCCCACACTGTGAAACCTGGTGAACAAAATGCAGACACCAGCAATATCAATCAAATAAATAAATGCAGTACAGTTTTGTCAACTACCACTGAAACAGAAAAACAAAATGCAGACACAGACCAGCAATATCAAGCAAATAAATAAATGTCCTACAGTTTTGTTAACTATCACTGACGGACAAAACCAAAATGCAGAGTCCAGCAATATAAAGCAAATAAATGAATGCAGCACATTTTTTTTAAATCTCCAAAACAGAAAAAACAAAATGCAGAGTTGAGTAATATCAAGCAAATAAATAAATGCAGTACAGTTTTGTTAACTATCACTGAAACAGAAAACAATATACAGAGAAAGACCGGCAAAATCAAGAAAATAAATAAATGCTCTACAGTTTTAACTATCACTAACAGACAAAAGTAAAATGCAGATAGAAACCAGCAAAATCAACCTAATAAATGCACCAGCATTTTTCTAAATGTGACTAAATCAGAAAAACAAAATGCAGACACAACAATATCAAGCAAATAAATAAATGCACCACATTTTTTAACTATTACTGAAACAGATCAAATGCAAAAAGTATAAGCTTTGCATATACAGATGGCTACAAAACAAGGCACAGCAAGGCTACAACAACCAACTCTGATACTGACACAGTCCTGCAGAAAGGTAACTCTCTATACCAGTAGTATAAAAGAAAACTCAGGCCCTTGGGAAAACAGATAAACACAAAAAGCTGTGCTCACAACTTGGAAAGTCTGGCTTCACAGAATGTAAAGCAACTGCCATTGTGAAACCAGCTTAACAAAATGTAGACACCAGCAAAATTAAGCAAATAAATACATGAAGTACAGTTTTGTTAAGTGTAACTGAAACAGAAAAACAAAATGCAGACCCTCAGGGAATCTGAAAACAGAAAAAGCTGTGCTCACACCTCAGATAGGCTAGCTACATTGAATTTGAAGAAGCCCACGCTGTGAAACGCGCTGAACAAAATGCAGAGACCAGCAATATCAAGCAAATAAATAAATGCGGTACCATTTTCTTAACTATCACTGAAACAGAAAACCTAATTGAACACAGAGACCAACAATACGAAGCAAATAAATAAGGGCAGCATAGATTAGTTAACTATCACTGAAGCAGATCAAATGCAAAAAAGTGTACTTATATAAGCTTTGTGAATCTAGATGGCTATAGAGTCAGTCACAGCAAAGCAACAAGGAGCATCTCTGATATTGAAACAGACTCACCATAATGAAACACCTTATACAAGCAGTAGAAAAGAAATGTTAGACCCAGTGGCAGTCAGATAAACACAAAAAGCTGTGCTCACACCTTGGACAGATTGGCATCACAGAATTGAAAGCAACCCCTATTGTCAAACCAGCTGAACTAAATGCAGACAAAGACCAGCAATATCAAACAAATAAATAAATGCAGCACAATTTTAACTATCAATGAAATAGACAAAGTGCAAACAAGTACATCCAGAGCAGTCAAAACCAGGCTACAAAGAGGATCTCTGATGCTGACACAGTCTCACAGAAATATAACTCCTTACACCAGTGGTATAAAACAAAACTTAGTCAGGGAATCAAATAACACAAATAGCTGTGCTCATAGCATGGATAGGTTGGCTTCAAAACATGTAAATGAACCCCCACTGTCAAACTTGCTGAGCAAATGTAGACAGACCAGTTATATGAAGCAAATTAATAAATACAGTACAGTTTTAGCAATCACTGAATCAGAAAAATAAAAATGCAGAGACGAGCAATATAAAGGAAATTAAAAAATGCAGCACAGTGTTGTTAGCTATCACTGAAACATATGAAAGACAAAAGTATGCTATACAAGCTTTGTGTAAGCAGATGTCTATAGATTCAGTCACAGCCAGGCTACAGGGAGCAGCTATGATAATGACACCGTCTCAGAGAAATGTAACTCCTTATACTAGTAGTATAAAAGAACACTTAGACTCTCAGAGAATGAGATAAACACAAAAAGCTGTGCTCACACCTTGCATAGTCTGGCATAACAGAATGTAAAGCAACACCTACTGTCAAACCAGCTGAACAAAATGCAGACAAAGACCAGCAATATCAAGTGAATAAATAAATGCAGCACAGCTTTAACTATCAGTGAAAAAGAAAAAAAATGCCGAAAAAGACCAGCAATATAAAGCAGAGAAATAAATGCAGTGCAGTTTTGTTAACTATCACTGAAACAGATGTAGTGCAAAAAAGTATACTTATTCAAGAATTTTGTATCCAGACGGCTATAGAATCAATCACAACCAGGCTACAAAGAGGATCTCTAATACTGACATAGCCTTTCAGATATACAAGTCCTTATACCAGTAGTATAAAAGAAAACATAGACCATCATATAATCAGCTAAACACAAAAAGTTGTGCTCACAACTTGGATCGGCTGGCTTTAAAGAATGTAAAGCAACCCCCCTCTGTGAAACCAGCTGAACAAAATGCAGAGACCAGCAATATCAAGCAAATAAATAAATGCAGCACAGCTTTGTTAACTATCACTGATCCAAAGAAACAAAATGCAATCAGAGACCAGCAATATTAAGCAAATAAATAAATGCAATACAGTTTTGTTATCAACCACTGAAACAAAGAAAATGCAGACAGAGACCAGCAAACTCAAGCAAATAAATAAATGCACTGCAGTTTTGTTAACTATAACTTATAACAAAAACAAAATACAGACATTGACTGGCAATATAATGGAAATAAATAAATGCAGTTCACTTTTGTTAACTATCATTGAAACAGCCAAACAAAATGCAGAGACCATCAATATCAAACAAATAAATCCAGCACTGTTTTGTAAACTATCACTGAAACAGATCAAGTATAAAGAATTATACTTATAGAAGCTTTGTGTATCCAGATGTCTATAGAATTTATCATATCCCGGATACAAGGAGCAGCTCTGATACTGACACAGTCTTAAAAATGGTAACTCCTTACACCATTAGTATAAAAGAAAACTTAGACCTTAAGGCAATCAAATTGCTCACACCATGGATTGGCTGGCTTCACAGAATATAAATAACTCCCACTGTGACACTGGCTGAAGAAAATCCAGAGACCAGAAATTAAATGCAGTAATGTTTTAACTGTGACTGAAAGAGATGAAGTTCAAAAA
Source organism: Protopterus annectens (assembly GCF_019279795.1). NCBI lineage: Eukaryota > Metazoa > Chordata > Ceratodontiformes > Protopteridae > Protopterus > Protopterus annectens. Next base: position 1,875,541,276 of record NC_056741.1, read on the forward strand.
ACTTTACTTTTATAAGCTTTTTGAATAAAGAAGATAATAGAATCAGTCACAGCCAAGCTGCAAGGAGGAGCTCTACTACTGACACAGTTTCACAGAAATGAAACTCTTTATACCAGTAGTATAAAAGAAAAATTAGCCCCTCAGACAATCAGATAAATCAAAAAGCTGTGCTCACAACTTGGATAACCTTGCTTCATAGACTGCAAAGAAACCCGCACTATGAATAATGCTGAATAAAATGCAGACAGAGACCAGAAATATGAAGCAAATAAATAAATGCAGTACAGTTTTCCTATCACTGAAACAGAAAAACAAAATGCAGACAGAGACCAGCAATAGCAAGCACATAAATTAATGCAATAGTTTGGTTAACTATCAATGAAAGAGAAAAACAAAATGTAGACAGAGAACAGAGATATCATGCAAATAAATAAATGTAGCACAGTACTGTTAACTGTCACTGAAACAGATGAAATGCAAAAAAGTATACTTATACAAGCTTTGCGTATCCTGATGGCTACAGAGTCAGACACAGCCAGGCAACAAAGAGCAGCTCTGATACTCACACAGTCTCACAGAAATGTATCTCCCTATACCAGTAATATAAAAGAAAACTTAGACCCTCAATCAAGCAGATAAACAAAAAAGATGTGCTCACACCATGGATAAGCTGGCTTCACAGAATGTAAAGCAACCCCCACTGAGAAACCACCTGAACAAGATGCTGACAGATGCTAGCAATATCAAGCAAAAATAAATAAATGCAGCACAGTTTTATTAACTATCACTGAAACAGAAAAACAAAATGTAGATGGAGACCAACAATATAAAGCAAACAGATAAATGCAGTGCAGTTTTGTTAACTATCACTGAAACAGATCAAGTGCAAAAGTGTATACTTATATAGGCTTTTTGTATCCAGAGTGCTATAGAATCATTCACAGCCAGGCTAGAAGGAGGAACTCTGATAGTGACAAAGTCTCACAGAAATGTAATTTCTTGTACCAGTAGTATAAAAAAACTTAGAATGTCAGGCAATCAGATAAACACAAAAAGCTGTGCTCACACCTTGGATTAGCTGGCTTCAAAAATGTAAAGCAAGCCCCACTGTGAAGCTGGCTGAACAACATGCAGACAGAGACCAGCAATATCAAGCAAATAAATAAATGCAGTACAGTGTTAACTATCACTGAAACAGAAAAACAAAAGGCAGACAGAGACCATCAATATCAAACAAATAAATGCAGTGCAGTTTTGTTACCTATCACTGAAACACAAAAAGAAAATGCACACAGCGACCTGCAATGTCAAGCAAATAGATAAATGCAGTACGTTTTTGTTAAGTATCACTGAAAGATATCAAATGTAAAAAAGTATACTTATATAAACACTGCAAATCCTGGTGGCTACAGAATAAGTCACAGCCAGGCTACAAGGAGTATCTCTGGCACTGCCATAGTCTCAATTAAATGTAACACTTTATACCAGTAGTATAAAAGAAAACTTGCACCATCAGACAATCAGAAAATAGAAAAAGCTGTGCTCACACCTCAGATAGGCTGGCTACACTGAATGCAAAGGAGCCCACACTGGTGAACAAAATGCAGACACCAGTAATATTAATCAAATAAATAAATGCAGTACAGTTTTGTCAACTATCACTGAAACAGAAAAGCAAAATGCAGACACAGACCAGCAATATCAAGCAAATAAATAAATGTCCTACAGTTTTGTTAACTACCACTGACAGACAAAACCAAAATGCAGAGTCCAGCAATATAAAGCAAATAAATCAATGCAGAACAGTTTTTTTAAATCGCCAAAACAGAAAAACAAAATGCAGAGTCAACTAATATCAAGCAAATAAATAAATGCAGGACAGTTTTGTTAACTATCACTGAAACAGAAAAACAATATGCAAAGACCAGTAAAATCAAGAAAATAAATAAATGCACTACAGTTTTAACTATTACTTACAGACAAAACTAAAATGCAGATAGTGACCAGCAATATCAACCAAATAAATGCATCAGTTTTTTCAATGGGGCTAAATCAGAAAAAACAAAATGCAGACACAAACCAGCAATATCAAGCAAATAAATAAATGCACCATATTTTTTAACTATTACTGAAGCAGATCAAATGCAGCAAGTATATGTTTTGCATATACAGATGGCTATAGAATCAGGCACAGCCAGGCTACAATAAGCAGCTCTGATACTGACACAGTCTCCCAGAAATGTAACTCTCTATACCAGTAGTACAAAAGAAAACGCGGGCCCTCAGGAAAGCAGATAAATACAAAAAGCAGTGCTCACACCTTGGAAAGCCTGGCTTCGCAGAATGTAAAGCAACCGCCACTGTGAAACCAACTGAGCAAAATGCAGAGACCAGCAAAATTAAGCAAATAAATACATGAAGTACAGTTTTGTTAAGTGTAACTGAAACAGAAAAACAAAATGCAGACAGGGACCAGCAATATCAAGCAAAATATATAAATGTAGTACAGTTTTGTTAACTATCAATGACACAGAAAAAGAAAATACAGACACCAGGAATATCAGGCAAATAAAATACAGAGAACACCAATCAAACAAAAAAAACAAAACAAAACAAACAAATGCAGTCCAGTTTTGTTATCTATCACTGAAACACAAAAATACAATGCAGACAGAGACATGCAACATCAAGCAAATAAATAAATGCAGCACATTTGTTAACAATCACTGAAACAGAAAACCAAAATGCAGAGATCAGCAATACCAAGCAACTAAATAAATGCAGCACAGTTAAGTATAACTGAAACAGACCTAATGCAAAACAGTATACATATATAAAGTGTCTATATCACATTAGCAAAAGTTTACTTAATCGAATCAATAAAGGTTGAACTTTATTGATCGATTAAGTAAAACATCGAATAACCTAAAAAAAAAATTAAAACAAAAAACTAACTGGTAGAAGCAGGGGGGCAAGCTCGCCTTGCATTCCCCACAACCCCCCCCCCCACTTAAATATACCAACTCCGAGACCGCACTACATTGAGGTAAATGGAAATCTCCCCTTACAGAGATTTCTATTTACTTGCACGATGTTCTTCACTTTCGATATTGTCGTGCCGACAATATCAGACTCGATGTTGTCAGCTTACGACAACGTGACATAGACCCTATATAAATGTTGAAATCCAGATGGCTACAGAATAAGTCACAGCCAGGCTACAAGGAGTAGCTCTGATACTGACACAGTCTCAAAGAAATGTAACTCCTTATACCAGTAGAATAAAAGAAATCTTAGATGCTCAGGCAATAAGAAAATAGAAAAAGCTGTGCTCACACCTCAAATAGGGCGGCTATATTGAATGTAAAGGAGCCCATACTGTGAAACCTGCTGAATAAAATGCAGAGACCAGCAATATAAATCATATAAACAAATACAGTACAGTTTTTCAACTATACAGAAATAAACCTTACTCAGCGTTTAGAGTGTACAAATAGAAACAAATATGAAATGCTGGTCCCCTGTGTCTTGACACGCTGGTGTATACAAGGCAAGGAAGCAAAAAGTAAAAAAAGCTGTTTTTATTATCCAAAGTTAAGCACTTTCACTCGCTCAAATTGCGAGCTTCTTCAGAACTCCATACAAATCCATTAACACAACTCAAGTTGAAATAACTTCTTTGGTGCCAAAATTGCACAATTTAAAGTGGTATACTCGATATACATCTATGTCCTATATAAATAGTTGACTTAATATGTTCATTCTGACTTTTAAATATTAAATGCATAATCTATTACATTAGATTACATTAAAAATCCCATACAAAATCACTACAGTTTGTAAGATTCAAATAAATAAAATCATGAAAATAATGTAAATAATATAAATAACTTAATATATCTGAAAAATTATTAGCTTATGATAATCTGTCAAAAAAGTAAGTATGATATATAGTTAAAAACGTTAATAATATTTTTATTTTTATACTTTATAGCATTGGTTTAATGCTTATAAAGTCATTTAATCCTGGTGCATTTGTGGCATCAGTCAATAGTTGCTACCAGGTTTCTTTATAGGACAATAGTCCTTTTAGATCTCCCCCTCTAAGATCCATGGTGATACTGTCAATAATACCAATTATGTCCATCTCCATATTTTTTAATGCGTCTATAAAGTGCGTTATTGACATCTTTGTTCCTAATACTGTATAAATGTGCATATATGCGCTTATTACATTTTTGTTCTGTTTTCCCTATATAGAATCCAGAACACGCTGCACGTTTGGCCAAATATATCACCCATCTTGTATTATAGTTACCCTGTTTAAACATAATAGTAGTCTTATTTACATTATCTAATGTTATATTTCCATCCCCCAAAATGACGTGACATTGTTTACATCTACCGCATTTTGTAGTATGTTTGTTATTTATTTGTTTGGAGGTGGTGTGTCGTTCCAATAAGTTTTTATATTACACCCCATCTTGTTAAAAAATACTGGCTGGGGTCCCAATATTTTGACCAGGTCCTGATTCGCCTGAATAATATTCCAACTACTGGTCATGATCTTTTTAATCTTACCACTATATGGACCAAATTCTAAAATGCATGCTCTTCCAAAGTCCATATTTGGTAGATTTTGTCTCTGACTAGTCTGGATTGTATTACTACTATTTCTATTATAATAGTTGTGACCTAATAGAAACGTATATTTCCTACCCCATTCTTTAACAGTGCTTGCAGAAATACAAGTCATCATTTTTGTGTCGTAGCCCCTTTCACTAAATAAAGTGGTAATATATGACACCTCTTCCAACATCTCTGTATAAGTAGAGGTCATTCTAATGGCTTGTATAATCTGATCTCTAAAGATGTTGCTGAATAGTTTTCAGGGATGGTTGCTTGAAAATTATAGATAGCTATTAGAGAAGGTGTTTTTCCTAAATAGCTTAGATTTAAAGTAACCTTCCTCCTTAGATACATATGTGTCTAAATATGGGAGGCCTTCACTATTGCTGGTATAGGTAAATTTAAGATAGTCGCTACTCCAATTGAGAAAAAACAAAAATTGATCAAGTAACTCTATGCCTCCGCCCCATAAAATGTGTATGTCGTCCAAATATCGTGAATAATATTTTATATTACATATTCTTATAATATTCAAATGTTATGAATATTATAAGAATATAAAATATTATTCACGATATTTGGATGACATATACATTTTATGGGACGGAGGCATAGAGTTACTTGATCAATTTTTGTTTTTTCTCAATTTGAGTAGCGACTACCTTAAATTTACCTATTCCAGCAATAGTGAAGGCCTCCCATATTTAGACACATATGTATCTAAGGGGGAAGGTTGTTTTAAATCTAAGCTATTTAGGAAAAACACCTTCTCTAATAGCTATCTAGAATTTTCAAGCAACCATCCTAGAAAACTATTCAGCAACATCTTTAGAGATCAGATTATACGAGCCATTAGAATGGCCTCTACTTATACAGAGATGTTGGAAGAGGTGTCATATATTACCACTTTATTTAGTGAAAGGGGCTACGACACAAAAATGATGACTTGTATTTCTGCAAGCACTGGGTAGGAAATATACGTTTCTATTAGGTCACAACTATTATAACAGAAATAGTAATGATACAATCCAGACTAGTCAGAGACAAAATCTACCAAATATGGACTTTGGAAGAGCATGCATTTTATATTGCCCCCCCCCCCCCTGCCAGTATTTGTTAACAAGATGGGGCGTAATATTAAGAACTTACTGGAATGACACACCACCTCCAAACAAATAAATAACAAACATACTACAAAGTGCGGTAGATGTAAACAATGTCACGTCATTTTGGAGGATGGAAATATAACATTAGATAATATAAATAAGACTAATATTATGTTTAAACAGGGTAACTGTAACACAAGATGGGTGATATATTTGGCCAAATGTGCAGCGTGTTCTGGATTCTATACAGGGAAAACAGAACAAAAATTTAATAAGCACATATATGCACATTTATACAGTATTAGGACCAAAGATGTCAATAACGCACTTTATAGACACATTAAAAAATATGGAGATGGACATAATTTTAAATTTGGTATTATTGACAGTATCACCATGGATCTTAGAGGGGGAGATCTTAAAGGACTATTGTCCTATATAGAAATCTGGTGGCAACTATTGACTGACGCCTCAAATGCACCAGGATTAAATGACTTTATAAGCATTAAACCAATGCTATAAAGTATAAAAATAAAAATATTATTAATATTTTTAACTACATATCATACTTTTATTGGCAGATTGTCATAAGCTAATAATTTTTCAGATATATTAAGTTATTCATATGATTTACATTATTTTCATGACTTTATTTATTTGAATCTCATGAACTGTAGTGATTTTATATGGGATTTTTAATGTAATCTAATGTAATAGATTATGCATTTAATATTTAAAAGTCAGAATGAACGTATTAAGTCAACTATTTATATAGGACATAGATGTATATCGAGTATACCACTTTAAATTGTGCAATTTTGGCGCCAAAGAAGTTATTTAAACTTGAGTTGTGTTAATGGATTTGTATGGAGTTCTGAAGAAGCTCGCAATTTGAACGAGTGAAAGCACTTAACTTTTGATAATAAAAACATTTTTTTTTACTTTTTGCTTCCTTGCCTTGTATACACCAGCATGTCAAGGCACAGGGGACCAGCGTTTCATATTTGTTTCTAGTTTTTCAACTATAACTGAAATAGAAAAACAAAATGCATACACAGACCAGCAATATCAAGGAAATAAAGAAATGCACTGCAGTTTTAAATATCACTAAATGCAATGACCAGCAATATCAAGCAAATAAATAAATGCAGTGCAGTTTTGTTAACTATCACTGAAACAAAATGTAGAGACCATCAACATCAAACAAATAAACTCAGCACTGTTTTGTAAACTATCACTGAAACTGATCAATTGCAAAAAAATTATACTTATATACTCTTTTTGTATCCAGATGTCTGTAGAATCAGTCATGTCCAGGCTACAAGGAGCAACTCTTATACTGACACAGCCTCAAAGAAAGGTAACTCCTTGCACCATTACTATAAAAGAAATCTTAGACCATTGGGCAATCAAATAAGCAAAAAAATGTTGTCCTCATGCCATGGATTGGTTGGCTTCACAGAATACAAATAACCCCCACTGTGAAACTGGCTGAACAAAATCCAAACAGAGACCAGCAATACCAAGCAAATACATAAATGTAGTACCACTTTGTTAATTGTAACTGAAAGAGATGAAGTGCAAAACAGTTTACTTATATAAGCTTTTTGAAACCAGAGGGCTAGAGAATTCTCATAGCTAGGCTGCAAAAAGAAGCTGTACTACTGACACAGTCTCACAGAAATGTAACTCCATATACCAGTAGTGTAAAGCAAAACTTAGCCCCTCAGACAATCAGATAAAAACAAAATGCTGTGATCACACCTTGGATAGCCTGGCTTCACAGAATGCAAAGCAACCCTCGCTATGAATTTGGCTAAATAAAATTCAGACAGAGAACAGCAATATGAAGCAAATAAATAAATGCAGCACAGTTTTCCTAGCAGTGAAATAGAAAAATAAAATGCAGACAGAGACCAACAATATCAAGCAAATAAATAAATGCAATACAGTTTGGTTAACTATCACTGAATCAGAAAAACAAAATGTAGACAGAGACCAGCAATATAATGCAAATAAATAAATGCAGCACAGTACTGTTAGCTATCACTGAAACAGATGAAATACAAAAAGGTATACTTATATCAGCTTTGGGTATCCCCATGGCTATAGAGTCAGCCACAGCCAGGCAAAAAAAGAGGAGCTTTGGTGCTCACACAGTCTTACAGAAATGTACTTCTCTATACAAGTAGTATACAAAAAGTGGACCCTCAAACCAGCAGATAAACAATAAAAGCTGTGCTCACATCATGGATAAGCTGGCTTCACAGAATGTAAAGCAACCCCCACTGAGAATCCACATGAACAAAATGCTGACAGAGACCAACAATATCAAGCAAATACATAAATGTAGTACAGTTTTGTTAACTATCACTCAAACAAAAAATGAGAATGCAGAGACCAGCAAAATTAAGAAAAAAAAAAAAAAAACAAATGGACAGGACAGATTTCTTGTCACTGAAACAGATCAAATGCAAAAAAAAGTATAATTATATAAGCTTTACATCCTGAAGGCTACAAAATCAGTCACAGCCAGGCAACAAAGAGAAGTTATGTTACTGACACAGTCTCACAATAATGTAACTGTTTATACCAGCAATATAAAAAAAACTTAGACCCCTTCAGGCAATCTGAATAACAGGAAAAGCTGTGCCTACACCTTGGATAGGCTGGCTTCATAGAATGTAAAGCAACTCACACTGTGAAACCACTTAAAGAAAATGCAGACAGATATCAGCAATATCAAGCAAATAAATAAACACAGTAGAGTTTTGTTAACTATCACTGAAACAGAAAAACAAAATGCACAAAGAGACCCACAATATCAAGCAAATACATAAATGCAGTACTGTTTTGTAACTACCAATGAAACAGAAAAAATGCAGAGACCAGCAATATCAAGCAGATAAATAAATGCAGCACAGTTTTGTTAGCTATCACTGAAACAGATCAAGTACAAAAAAAGGATACTTATATAAACTTTTTCCCTCCAGAGGGCTACAGAATCAGTCATAGCCAGGCTACAAAGTGAAGCTCTAATGTTGACACAGTCTCACAGAAATGTAACTCCTTATGCTAGTAGTATAAAAGAAAGGTTAGACCGTCAGTCAATCAGATAAACACAAAAAGCTGTACTCACACCTTGGAGAGGCTGGTTTCAAAGAATGAAAAAGCAACCTGAAATGTAAAACCTGCTAAACAAAATGCAGACAGAAACCAGCAATATCATGCAAATAAATAAATACAGTACAGGTTTGTTAACTATAACTGAAACAGAAAATCAAAAGCAGACAGAGACCAGCAATATCAAGCAAATAAATAAATGCACTACAGTTTTGTTAACTATGACTGAGAGACAAAACCAAAATGCAGACAGAGGCCTGCAATAACAGGCAAAAATGCACCAGAGTTTTGTTACCTGTCACTAAAACAAAAAAAAAAAAAAAGAAAATGCAGATGCAGACCAGCAATATCAAGGAAATAAATAAATGCAGCACAGTCTTGTTAACTCTCATGGACACAGATGAAGAGCAAAAAAGTACACTTCTATATGCTTTGTGTATACAGACGTCTAAAGCATCAGTCTCAGCCAGGCTACAGGGAAAAGCTATGATAGTGATACAGTCTCTCAGAAATGTAACTCCCTGTACTAGTAGCATAAAAGAAAAATTAGACCCTGAGGCAAACAGTTAAACACAAAAAGCTGTGCTCACACCTTGGATAGCCTGGCGTCACAGAATACAAAGCAATCGCTATTGTCAAAACAGTGAACCAAATGCAGACAGAGACCAGGATATTAAACAAATAAATAAATGCAGCATAGTTTTTTAACTATCACTGAAACAGAAAAACAAAATGCAGACATAGACCAGCAATATCAAGCAAATAAATAAATTAAGTACCATTTTGTTAACTATCATTGAAACAGAAAAACAAAATGCAGAGATCAGCAACATCAATCAAATGAATAAAGACTGCACAGTTTTGTAACTATCAGTGAAACAGAAAAAAATGTAGACAGATACCAGCAATTTCAAGCAAACATAAAAGAAAACTTAGACAGGCAGTTAGAGAAACACAAAAAAAACTGCCCTCACACCTTGGATAGGTTGGCTTCAAAAATGTAAAGCCACCCCCACTGTGAAACTGGCTTAACAACATGTAGAGACCAGCAATGTCAAGCAAATAAATAAAGGCAGTATGGTTTTGTTAACTATCCCTGAAACACAAAAATAAAATGCAGACAGGGACCAGCAATACAAAGCATATAAATAAATTGAATATAGCTTTGATAACTATTACTGAAACAGAAAAACAAAATACAGACAGTGACCAGCAAAATGAGTAAAATAAATAAATACACTACAGTTTTGATTAATATCACTGACAGAAAAAGCAAAATGCAGACAGAAACCAACAATATCAAGCAAATAAATAGAAGCAGTACAGTGTTAATTATCACTGAAACAAAAAACATAAGGCAGACAGAGACCATCAATATCAAACAAACAAATAAATGCAGTGCAGTTTTGTTAACTATCACTGAAACAGAAAAAGAAAATCCAGACAGAGACCTGCAACATCAAGCAAATAAATAAATGCAGTGCAATTTAGTTAACCATCACTGAAACAGAAAAACATAATGCAGACCAAGACCAGCAATATCAAGCAAATAAATAAATGCAGGAGAGGTTTGTTAAGTATAACTGAAACAGATCAAATGCAAAATAAAAAAAAAAACTTATTTAAATGCTGGGAATCCAGGTGGCTACAAAATAACTCACAGCCAGGCTACAAGGAATAGCTCCGATACTGAAACAGTCTCATAGAAATGTAACTCCATATACCAGTAGTACAAAAGAAATCTTAGACCCTCAGGCAATCAGAAAACAGAAAAAGCTGTGCTCACACCTCAGATAGGCTGGCTACATTGGATTTGAAGATGCCCACACTGTGAAAACAGCTGAACAAAATGCAGAGACCAGTACAATCAAGCAAATAAATAAATGCAGTATCATTTTCTTAACTATCACTGAAACAAAATGAAGACAGAGACCACCAATATGAAGCAAATAAATAAGTGCAGCATAGATTAGTTAACTATCACTGAAGTGGATCAAATGCAAATAAGTATGCTTATATAAGCTATGCGCATCCAGATGGCTATAGAATCAGTCACAACAAAGTAATGAGGAGCATCTCTGATACTGAAACAGTCTTAGAGTAATAAAACTCCTTATACAAGCAGTAGAAAAGAAATGTTAGACCCAGTGGCAGTCAAATAAACACAAAAAGCTGTGCTCACACATTGGACAGGCTGGCATCACAGAATGTAAAGTAACCCCTACTGTCAAACTAGCTAAACCAAATGCAGACAAAGACCAGCAACATCAAACAAATAAATAAATACAGCACAGTTTTGTTAACTATCACTGAAATAGACAAAGTGCAAACAAGTATAACTATACAAGCTTTTTGTATCCAGAGGGCTATAGTATCAGTCACAACCAGACTACAAAGAGGATCTCTGATGCTGACACAGTCTCATAGATATGTAACTCCTTACACCAGTGGTATAAAAGCAAACCTAGACAGTCAGGCAATCAAATAACACAAATAGCTGTCCTCACACCTTGGATAGGTTGGCTTTAAAGCAGGTAAAGGAACCCCCACTGTCAAGCTGACTGAGCTAAATGCAGACAGAAAACAGCTATATGAAGCAAATGAATAAATGCAGCAAAGTTTTAACTATCACAGAATCATAAAAACAAAATGCAGACAGAGACATGCAATATAAAGGAAATAAAAAAAATGTAGCACAGTGTTGTTAGCTATCATTGAAACATATCTAACACAAAAAAGTATATTACATAAGTTTTGTGTTAACAGATGTCTATAGATTCAGTCAAAGCAAGGCTACAAGGAACAGCTATTATAGTGACACACTCTCACAGAAATGTAACACTTTATACTAGTAGTATAAAAGAAAACTTAGACCCTAAGGGAATGTGATAAACCCAAAAGGCTGTGATCACACCATGCATAGGCTGGCATCACAGAATGTAAAGCAATCCCTACTGTCAAACCAGCTGTATTAAATGCAGACAAAGACCAGCAAAATCAAACCAATAATTAAATGTAGCACAGTTTTAAAAATCACTGAAACAGAAACAAATGCAGAATAAGACGAGCAATATCAAGAAGAGAAATAAATGCAGTACAGTTTTGTTAACTATCACTGAAACAGATGTAGTGCAAAAAAGTATACTTATTCAACTATTTTGTATCCAGAGGGCTATATAATCAGTCACAACCAGGCTACAAAGAGGATCTCTGATACTGACACAGTCTCTCAGAAATACAACTCATTATACCAGTGGTATAAAAGAAAACATAGACCGTCACACAATCAGATAAACAAAAAAAGTTGTGCTCACAACTTGGATAGACTGGCTTCAAAGAATGTAAAGCAACCCCACTGTGAAACCAGCTGAACCAAATGCAGAGACCAGCAATATCAAGCAAATAAATAAATACAGCACAGCTCTGTTTACTATCACTGATCCAAAGAAACAAAATGCAATCAGAGACCAGCAATATTATACAAATAAATAAATGCAGTACAGTTTTGTTAATAATCACTGAAACAAAAAAAAAATGCAGAGACCAGCAAACTCAAGCAAATAAATAAATGCACTGCAGTTTTGTTAACTATAACAAAGAAAAAAAAATCCAGACATTGACCAGCAATATCACAGAAATAAATAAATGCAGTTCAGTTTTAACTATCACTGAAACAGACAAACAAAATGCAGCGACCATCAACATCAAACAAATAAATAATTATAGCACTGTTTTGTAAACTATCACTGAAACAGCTCAAGTACTAAACATGATACTTATACAAGCTTTGCGTATCCAGATGTCTTTAGACCTTATCATATCCCGGCTACAAGGATCATCTCTGATACTGACACAATTTTAAAAAAGGTAGCTCTTTACACCATTAGTATAAAAGAAAATGTAGACCCTCAGATAATCAAATAAACAAAAAAGCTGTGCTCAGATTATGGATTGGCTGGCTTCACAGAATATAAATAACTCCCACTGTGACACTGGTTGAACAAAATACAGAGACCAGAAATATCAAGCAAATACATAAATGCAGTAATGTTTTGTTAACTGTGACTGAAAGAGATGAAGTGCAAAAATGTTTAGTTCTATAAGATTTTTGAATCCAGAGGACAATGTAATCAGTCACAGCCAAGCTGCAAGGAGGAGCTCTACCACTGACAGAGTCTCACAGAAATTAAACTCCTTATACTAGTAGTATAAAAGAAAATGTAGCCCCTCAGACAATCAGATAAAAAGAAGCTGTGCTCAAACTTGGATAACCTTGCTTTATTCACTGTAAAGCAACCCCCGCTATGAATCTAGCTGAATAAAATGCAGACAAAGACCAGAAATATGAAGCAAATAAATAAATGCAGTACAGTTTTCCTATCACTGAAACAAAAAAAAACAAAACAAAATGTAGACAGAGACCAGCGATATCAAGCAAATAAATAAACACAGCACAGTATAGTTAACAATCATTGAAACAGATGAAATGCAAAAAAGTATACTTATACAACAAGCTTTGCGTATGCCAATGGCTACAGCATTGGTCACAGCCAGGCAACAAAAAGCAGCCCTGATACTCAAACAGTCTTGCAGAAATATATCTCCCTATACCAGTAATATAAATGAAAACCTAGACCCTCAATCAAGCAGGTAAACAAAAAAGCTGTGCTCACACCATGGATAAGCTGGCTTCACAGATTGTAAACCAACCCCCACTGAGAATCTACCTGAACAAGATGCTGTCAGAGGCCAGCAATATCAAGCAAAAATAAATAAATGCAACACAGTTTTAACTATCACTGAAATAGAAAAACAAAATGCAGAAGGAGACCAACAACATAAAGCAAACAAGTAAATGCAGTGCAGTTTTAACTATCACTGAAACAGAAAAACAAAATGCAGTGACCAGCAACATCAAGGAAATGAATAAATACAACACAGTTTTGTAACTATAAGTGAAACAGAAGAAATGCAGAGACCAGCAATGTCAAGCAAACAAATAAATGCAGCACAGTTTTGTTAGCTATCACTTAAACAGATCAAGTGCAAAGAGTATACTTATATAGGCATTTTGTGTTCAGAGGGCTATAGAATCAGTGAGAGCCAGGCTAGAAGGCGAAGCTCTGATGCTGACAAAGACTCATAGAAATGTACCTTCTTGTAACAGTAGTATAAAAGAAAACTCAGAATATCAGGCAATCAGATAAACACAAAACACTGTGCTCACACCTTCAATAGGCTGGATTCAAAAATTTAAATCAACCCCCACTGTGAAACTGGCTGAACACATGCAAACAGAGACCAGCAATATCAACCACATAAATAAGTGCAGTACAGTTTTGTTAACTATTCCTGAAACACACAAACAAAATGCAGACAGGGACCAGCAATATCAAGCAAAAAAATAAATGCAATACAGCTTTGTTAACTATTACTGAAACAGAAAAACAGAATGCAGACAGAGACCAGCAATATCAAACAAATAAATAAATGCAGCACAGTTTTGTTAAGTATCACTGAAATAGATCAAATGCAAAGTTGTAAACTTATATAAATGCTGCAAATCCAGCTGGCTACAGAATAAGTCACAGCCAGGCTACAAAGAGGATATCTGATACTGACACAGTCTCTCAGAAATACAACTCCTTATACCAGTGGTATAAAAGAAAACATAGACCGTCACACAATCAGATAACAACTTGGATAGGCTGGCTTCAAAGAATGTAAGGCAACCCCCACTGTGAAACCAGCTGAACAAAATGCAGAAACCAGCAATATCAAGGAAATAAATGCAGCAGAGCTTTGTTAACTATCACTGATCCAAAGAAACAAAATGCAATCAGAGACTAGCAATATTAAACAAATAAATAAATGCAGTACAGTTTTGGTATCAATCACCAAAACAAAACAAACAAAAAAAAAACAAAATGCAGACAGTGACCAGCAAACTCAAGAAATAAATAAATGCACTGCAGTTTTGTTAACTACAACTGACAAACAAAAAAAAAATCCAGACACTGATCAGCAATATCATGGAAATAAATAAATGCAGTTCAGTTTTGTTAACTGTCATGGAAACAATCAAAATGCAAAGATCCTTAATATCAAACAAATAAATAAATACAGCACTGTTTTTTAAACTATCACTTTAACAGCTCAAGTACAAAAAATGATACTTATACAAGCTTTATGTATCCAGATGTCTGTAGACCTTGTCATATTCTGGCTACAGGGTGCACCTCTGATACTGAAACAATCTTAAAAAAAAGTAACTCCTTACACCATTAGTATAAAAGAAAACGCAGACCATCAGGCAATCAAATAAACAAAAAATGCTGTGCTCACACTATGGTTTGGCTGGCTTCACAAAATATAAATAATTACCACTGTGACACTGTCTGAACAAACTCCAGAGACCAGAAATATCAAGCAAATACATAAATGCAGTAATGTTTTGTTAACTGTGACTGCAAGAGATGAAGTTCAAAAACTTTTAGTTCTATAAGCTTTTTGAATCCAGAGGACAATAAAATTAGTCACAGCCAAGCTGCAAGGAGGAGCTCTACTACTGACACAGTCTCACAGAAATGAAACTCCTGATACCAGCAGTATAAAAGAAAACTTAGCCCCTCAGACAGTCAGATAAAAACAAGAAGCTAGGAATATCAAGCAAAAACATAAATGCAAGATAGGTTTGTTAACTATTAGTGAAACAGAAAAACAAAATGCAGACAGAAACCAGCAAAATCAAACAAACTAATAAATGCAGAGCAGTTTTGTTAACAATCACTGAAACAGAAAAACAAAATGCAGACAAAGACCTGCATCATCAAGCAAATAAATAAATGCAGTGCAGTTTTGTTAACTATCACTGAAACAGAAAAGAAAATGCAGACAAAGACCTGCAAAATCAAACAAATAAATAAATGCAGTACAGTTTTGGTAACCATCACTGAAACAGAAAAACAAAATGCAGACAGAGACCAGCAATATTAAGCAAATAAATAAATGCACCACAGTTTTGTTAAGTATCACTGAAATAGATCAAATGCAAAGTTGTAAACTTATATAAATGCTGCAAATCCAGCTGGCTACAGAATAAGTCACAGCCAGGCTACAAAGAGGATATCTGATACTGACACAGTCTCTCAGAAATACAACTCCTTATACCAGTGGTATAAAAGAAAACATAGACCGTCACACAATCAGATAACAACTTGGATAGGCTGGCTTCAAAGAATGTAAGGCAACCCCCACTGTGAAACCAGCTGAACAAAATGCAGAAACCAGCAATATCAAGGAAATAAATGCAGCAGAGCTTTGTTAACTATCACTGATCCAAAGAAACAAAATGCAATCAGAGACTAGCAATATTAAACAAATAAATAAATGCAGTACAGTTTTGGTATCAATCACCAAAACAAAACAAACAAAAAAAAAAACAAAATGCAGACAGTGACCAGCAAACTCAAGAAATAAATAAATGCACTGCAGTTTTGTTAACTACAACTGACAAACAAAAAAAAAATCCAGACACTGATCAGCAATATCATGGAAATAAATAAATGCAGTTCAGTTTTGTTAACTGTCATGGAAACAATCAAAATGCAGAGATCCTTAATATCAAACAAATAAATAAATACAGCACTGTTTTTTAAACTATCACTTTAATAGCTCAAGTACAAAAAATGATACTTATACAAGCTTTATGTATCCAGATGTCTGTAGACCTTGTCATATTCTGGCTACAGGGTGCACCTCTGATACTGAAACAATCTTAAAAAAAAGTAACTCCTTACACCATTAGTATAAAAGAAAACGCAGACCATCAGGCAATCAAATAAACAAAAAATGCTGTGCTCACACTATGGTTTGGCTGGCTTCACAAAATATAAATAATTACCACTGTGACACTGTCTGAACAAACTCCAGAGACCAGAAATATCAAGCAAATACATAAATGCAGTAATGTTTTGTTAACTGTGACTGCAAGAGATGAAGTTCAAAAACTTTTAGTTCTATAAGCTTTTTGAATCCAGAGGACAATAAAATTAGTCACAGCCAAGCTGCAAGGAGGAGCTCTACTACTGACACAGTCTCACAGAAATGAAACTCCTGATACCAGCAGTATAAAAGAAAACTTAGCCCCTCAGACAGTCAGATAAAAACAAGAAGCTAGGAATATCAAGCAAAAACATAAATGCAAGATAGGTTTGTTAACTATTAGTGAAACAGAAAAACAAAATGCAGACAGAAACCAGCAAAATCAAACAAACTAATAAATGCAGAGCAGTTTTGTTAACAATCACTGAAACAGAAAAACAAAATGCAGACAAAGACCTGCATCATCAAGCAAATAAATAAATGCAGTACAGTTTTGGTAATTATCACTGACACAGAAAAACAAAATGCAGACAGAGACCAGCAATATTAAGCAAATAAATAAATACAGCACAGTTAAGTATCACTGAAATAGATCAAATGCAAAGATGTATACTTATATAAATGCTGCAAATCCAGCTGGCTACAGAATAACTCACAACCAGGCTACAAAGAGGATCTCTGATACTGGCACAGTCTCCCAGAAATACAACTCCTAATACCAGTGGTATAAAAGAAAACATAGACAGTCACACAATCAGATAAACACAAAAGTTGTGCTCACAACTTGGATAGGCTGGCTTCAAAGAATGTAAGGCAACCCCCACTGTGAAACCAGTTGAACAAAATGCAGAGACCAGCAATATCAAGAAATAAATAAATGCAGCACAGCTTTGTTAACTATCACTGATCCAAAGAAACAAAAAAATCAGAGACCAGCAATATTAAACAAATAAATAAATGCAGTGCAGTTTTGTTTTCAATCACTGAAACAAAACAAAACAAAAAAAAAATGCAGAGACCAGCAAACTCAAGAAATAAATAAATGCACTGCAGTTTTGTTAACTATAACTGACAAACAAAAAAAATCCAGATATTGACCAACAATATCACGGAAATAAATAAATGCAGCTCATTTTTGTTAACTGTCATGGAAACAGACAATCGAAATGCAGAGACCATCAATTTTAAACACATAAATAAATACAGCACTGTTTTGTAAACTACCACTGAAACAGCTCAAGTACAAAAAATTATACTTATATAAGCTTTGTGTATCCAGATGTCTGTAGACCTTGTCATATCCCAGCTACAAGGAGCAGCTCTGATACTGACACAATCTTAAAAAAAGTAACTCCTTACACCATTAGTATAAAAGAAAACATAGACCCTTAGGCAATCAAATAAACAAAAATGCTGTGCTCACACTATGGTTTGGCTAGCTTCACAGAATATAAATAACTTCTACTGTGACACTAGCTGAACAAAATCCAAAGACCAGAAATATCAAGCAAATACATAAATACAGTAATGTTTTGTTAACTGTGACTGAAAGGGATGAAGTGCAAAAACATTTAGTTCTATAAGCTTTTTGAATCCAGAGGACAATGGAATCAGTCACAAACAAGCTGCAAGGATGAGCTCTACTACTGACACAGTCTCACAGAAATGAAACTCCTGATACCAGCAGTATAAAAGAAAATGTAGCCCCTCAGACAGTCAGATAAAAACAAGAAGCTGTGCTCACAGCTTGGATAACCTTGTTTTACTGACTGTAAAGCAACCCCCGCTATGAATCTAGCTAATAAAATGCAGACAGAGTCCAGAAATATGAAGCAAATAAATAAATGCAGTACAGTTTTCCTATCACTGAAACAGAAAAACAAAATGCAGACAGAGACCAACAATATCAAGCAAATAAATTAATGCAATAGTTTTAACTATCACTAAAACAGAAAAACAAAATGTACACAGAGACCAGGAATATCATGCAAATAAACACACCACAGTATTGTTAACTATCATTGAAACAGATGAAATGCAAAAAAGTATACTTATACAAAAAGCTTTGCGTATCCCGATGGCTACAGCATTGGTCACAGCCAGGCAACAAAGAGCAGTTCTGATACTCAAACAGTCTCACAGAAATATATCTTCTTATGCCAGTAGCATAAATGAAAACTTAGACCCTCAATCAAGCAGGTAAACAAAAAAGGCTGTGCTCACACCATGGATAAGCTGGCTTCACAGAATGTAAACCAGCCCCCACTGAGAAACCACCTGAAAAAGATGCTGTCAGAGGCCAGCAATATCAAGCAAAAATAAATAAATGCAGCAAAGTTTTATTAACTATCACTGAAATAGAAAAACAAAATGCATACGGAGACCAGCAATATAAAGTAAAAAAAATAAATGCAGTGCAGTTTTAACTATCATTGAAACACAAGGAGTAGCTCTGATAATGACACAGTCTCAAAGAAATGTAACTCCTTAAATCAGTAGTATGAAAGAAATCTTAGACCCTCAGACAATCAGAAAACAGAAAAATGTGCTAACACCTCAGATAGGCTGGCTCCATTGAATATGAAGGAGCCCACACTGTAAACACTGCTGAACAAAATGCAGAGACCAGCAATATCAAGCAAATAAATAAATGTAGTACAGTTTTGTTAACTATCACTGAAACAGAAAAACAAAATGCAGACACAGACCAACATTATCAAACAAATAAATGACTGTAGTACAATTTTCTTAAATATCACTGAAACAGAAAAACAAAATGAAGACAGAGACAACCAATAAGAAACAAATAAGTGCAGAACAGATTAGTTAACTATCACTGAAGCAGATCAAATCCAAAAAAGAATACTTATATAGCTTTGTGAATCCAGATTGCTCTAGAATCAGTCATAGCCAAGAAACAAGGAGCAGCTCTGATACTGAAACAGTCTCACAGATCTGTAACTCCTTATACTAGTAGTATAAAATAAATCTTAGACTTTCAGGCAATGAGATAAGCACAGAAAGCTGTGCTCACTCCTTGGATAGGTTGGCATCACAGAATGTAAAGCAATCCCTACTGTCAAACCAGCTGAACAAAATGCAGACAATGACCAGCAATAACAAGTAAACAAATAAATGCAGCACAGTTTTAACTATCACTGAAACAGAAAAACAAAAATGCAGAAGGAGACCAGCAACATCAAGCAGAGAAATAAATGCAGTACAGTTTTGTTAACTATCACTGGAACAGATGTATTGCAAAAAACTATACTTAATCAAGCATTTTGTATCCAGAGGGCTATAGAATCAGTCACAGTTGGGATACAAAGAGGATCTCTGATACTGACACAGTCTCACAGAAATACAACTCCTTATACCAGTGGTATAAAAGTAAACATTGGCCACCATGCAATCAGATAAACTGAAAAAGCTATGCTCACAACTTGGATAGGCTGGCTTCAAAGAATATAAAGAAAACCCCATTGTGAAACCAGCTGAATAAAATATAGACAGAGACCAGCAATATCAAGCAAATAAATAAATGCAGCACAGATATGTTATATATCACTGAAACAAAGAAACAAAATCCAAACAGAGACAAGCAATATTAAGTAAATAATTAAATGCAGTACAGCTGTATCAATCACTGAAACAGAAAAACAAAATGGAGACCAGTACACTCAAGCAAATAAATAAATGCAATGCAGTTTTGTTAAGTATAACTGACAAACAAAAAGAAAATGCAGACAGTGACCAGCAATATCAAGCAAATAAATAAATGCAGTTCAGTTTTTGTTACCTATAACTGAAACAGACAAACAAAATGCAGAGACCATCAATATCAAACAAATAAATAAATACAGCACTGTTTCATAAACTATAACTGAAATAGATCAAGTACAACAAATTATACTTATAGAAGGTTTGTGTATCCAGATGTCTGTAGAATCAGTCATGTCCTGGCTACAACGAACAGTTCTGATACTGACACAGTCTTAAAAAAAGGTAACTCCTTACACCATTAGTATAAAAGAAAACTTAGACCCTCAGGCAATCAGATGAACAAAAATACTGTGCTCACACCATGGATTAGCTGGTTTCATGGAATATAAATAATTCCCGCTGTGAAAATCACTGAACAAAATCCAGAGACCAGCAATATCAGGCAAAGAGATAAATACAGAACTGATTTGTTAACTGTGACTGAAAAAGATGAAGCTCAAAAATGTTTACTTATATAAGCTTTTTGAATCAATAGAGCTATAGAATCAGTCACAGCCAGGTGGCAAGGAGAAGCTCTACTACTGACACAGTCTCACAGAAATGTAACTCCTTGTGCCAGTAGTATAAAAGAAAA
The DNA here is from genome assembly GCF_019279795.1 of Protopterus annectens. Taxonomy (NCBI): domain Eukaryota; kingdom Metazoa; phylum Chordata; order Ceratodontiformes; family Protopteridae; genus Protopterus; species Protopterus annectens. Next base: position 1,875,562,375 of record NC_056741.1, read on the forward strand.
CGTAGCCCCTCAGACAACCAGATAAAAACAAAAAGCTGTGCTCACCCCTTGGTTAGCCTGGCTTCACAGAATGTAAAACAACCCCCACTATAAATCCAGCTGAATAAAATTCAGACAGAGACCAGAATATGAAGCAAATAAATAAATGCTCTATAGTTTTGCTATCACTGAAACAGAAAAACAAAATGCAGTCAAAGACCAACAATATCAAGCAAATAAATAAATGCAATACAGTTTGGTTAACTATCACTGAAAAAGCAAAACAAAATGTAGACAGAGACCAGCAATATCATGCAAATAAGTAAATGAAGCACAGTATTGTTAACTATCACTCAAACAGATGAAATGCAAAAAGTATACTTATACAAGCTTTGCATATCCCAGCGGCTATAGAGTCAATCACAGCCAGGCAAGAAAGAGCAGCTCTAATACCCACACTGTCTCACAAAAATGTTCCTCCCTATACCAGTAGTATAAAAGATGACTTAGACCCTTAATCAAGCAGATAAACAATAAAAGCTGTTCTCACACCATGGATAATCTAGTTTCACATAATGTAAAGAAATCCCCACTGAGAAACCACCAGAACAAAATGCTGACAGAGACCAGCAATATCTGGCAAATAAATAAATGCAGTACTGTTTTAACTGTCACTCAAGCAGAAAAAAAATTTAGACAGAGACCAGCAATATTTGTCTTTTTGGCTTTTCCCGGTAAGGGGTCGCCACAGTGGAACTCCGGTCCGCTAATGATTGGCAGTAGATTTTTATGGTGCCGAGTTGCCAGCCTGATGTCCAACCTTCAGTGAAGGCACACCCATTCACGCATGTCTTTCAGAGGCCACTCGACCGCGGGGAGGACATGTAGACTCCACACAGAAGGCACTCCCCACACACTAGCTGAAAAAATAATTAACTCAATACAGTTTTGTTATCTATCAATGAAACAGAAAAACACAAAATGCAGAAAGAGACCAGCAATATCAAGCAAAAAAAATAAATGCAGCACAGTTTTAACTGTCACTGAAACAGATCAAATGCAAAAAAGTATAATTATATAAGCTTTGCATCCAGAAGGCTATAGAATAAGACACAGTCAGACAACTAGGAGCAGCTCTGATACTGACCCTCAGGTAATCCGATAAACTTGAAAAGCTGTGCCTACACTTTGGATAGGCTGACTTCACAGACTGTAAGGCATCTCACACTGTGAAACAACTTAAAGAAAATGCAGATAGAGATCAACAATATCAAGCAAATAAATAAACACAGTAGTTTTATTAACTATCACTGAAAAAGAAAAACAAAATGCACAAAGAGACCTGCAATATCAAGCAAATACACAAATACAGTACAGTTTTGTAACTGCCACTGAAACAGAAAGAAAATGCAGACAGAGACCGGCAATATCAAGCAAATAAATAAATGCAGCACAGGTTTGTTAGCTATCACTGGAACAGATAAAGGACAAAAAAGTATACTTATATAAGCTGTTTGCATCCACAGGGCTATCAATCATAGCCAGGCTACAAAGTGGAGCTCAAATGCTGACAGAGTCCCACAGATATGTAACTCCTTATAAAAGAAGTATAAAAGAAAAATTAGACTGCAAATCAGAAAAATACAAAAAGCTGTGCTCACACCTTGGAGTGGCTGTCTTCAAAGAATGGAAAGCAACTCCAATTGTAAAACCAGCTGAACAAAATGCAGAGACCAGCAATATCAAGCAAATAAATAAATGCAATACAGTGTTGTTAACTACTGCCAAAAGTGAAAACCAAAATGCAGACAGGGACCACCAGTATAAAGCAAATAAATAAATGCAGCACAGGTCTGTAAACTATCACTGACACAGATGAAATGCAAACAAAGTATACTTATATAAGCTTTGTGTATCCAGACGTCTAGAACATCAGTCAGAGCCAGACTACAGGGAGCAGCTATGATAGTGACACAGTCTCTCAAAAATATAACTCACTGTACCAGTAGTATAAAAGAAAACTTAGACCCTGAGGCAATCAGTTAAACACAGAAAGCTGTGCTCACAACTTGGATAGGCTGGCATCACAGAATGTAAAGCAACCCCTACTGTCAAAATAGTGAACCAAATGCAAATAATCAAATGCAGCACAGTTTTAGCTATCATTGAAACAGAAAAACAAAATGCAGACAGAGATCAGCAATATCAAGCAAATGTACAAATGCCGTACGATTTTGTTAACTATCATTGAAACAGAAAAACAAAATTCAGAGACCAGCAGCATCAAGCAAATGAATAAATACAGCACAGTTTTGAAACTATCAGTGAAACAGAAAAAATACTGAGACAGCATTGTCAAGCACACAAATAAATGCAGCACAGTTATGTAATCTATCTCTGAAAAAGAAAAACAAATGCAGAAGGAGACCAGAAATACCAAGCAGACAAATAAATGCAGCACAGTTTTATCAGCTATCGCTGAAACAGATCAAGTGCAAAAGAGTATACTTATATAGGCTTTTTGTATCCAGAGGGCTATAGAATCAGTCACAGCTAGGCTAGAAGGAGGAGCTCTGATACTGACAAAGTCTCACAGAAATGGAATTTCTTGTACCAGTAGTATAAAAGAAAACTTAGAATGTCAGGCAGTGAGATAAACCCAAAAAGCTGTGCTGACATCTTGGATAGGCTGGCTTCAAAAATGTTAAGCAACCACCACTGTGAAACTGGCTGAACAGCATGCCAATAGAGACCAGCAATATCAAGCAAAAAATAAAAAATAAATGAAATACATTACAGAAACAGAAAAAAAACAAAATGCAGACAGAGACCAACAAAAAAATAAATCAAATAAATGAACTACAGTTTTTTTAACTATCACTGACAGAAAAAAACAAAAAATGCAGACAGAGACAAGCAACATCAAGCAAATAAATGTTGTGCAGTTTTAACTATTACTGAAACATAAAAAACAAAAGGTAGACAGAAACTACCAATATCAAACAAATAAATGCAGTGCAGTTTTGCTATCACTGAAACAGAAAAAAAAGCAGAGACCTGCAACATCAAGCAAATAAATAACTACAGTACAGTGTTAGTAACCATCACTGAAACAGAATAACAAAATGCAGACAGAGACCAGCAATATCAAGCAAATAAATAAATGCAGCACAATTTTAAGTATCACTAAAACAGATCAAATGCAAAAAAGAATGCTTATATAAATGCTGTGAATCCAGTTGGCTACAGAATAAGTCATAGCCAGGCTACAAGGAGTAGCTCTGATAATGACACAGTTTCAAAGAGATATAACTCCTTATACCAGTAGTATAAAAGTAATCTTAGACCCCCAGGCAATCAGAAAACAGAAAAAGCTGTCCTCACACCTCAGATAGGCTGGCTACATTGAATATGAAGGAGCTCACACTCTGAAACCTGCTGAACAAAATGCAGAGACCAGCAATATCAAATAAATAAATAAATGCAGTACCATTTTGTTAATTATCACTGAAACAGGAAAACAAAATGCAGACACAGACCAGCATTATGAAGCAAATAATTGAATGTAGTGCAATTTTGTTAACTATCACTGAAACAGAAAAACAAAATGCAGACAGACACCACCAACATAAAGGAAATAAATAAGTGCAGCACAGAGTAGTTAACTAACAACAAAACAGATAAAATTCAAAACTCTATACTTATATAAACATCCAGATGGCTACATATTCAGTCTCACAGTAATGAAACTCCTTATACAAGCAGTAGAAATGAAATGTTAGACCCTGTGGCAGTCAGACAAAAACAAAAGGCTGTGCTCACACCTTAGATTGGCTGGCATCACAGAATGCAAAGCAAACCCTGTTGTCAAATCAGATGAACAAAATGCAGAGACTAGCAATATGAAGCAAATAAAGGCAGCACAGTTTTGTTAACTATCATGAAACAGAAAACAAAATGCAGTTCCATTTCATTAACTATCATTGAAACACAAAAACTAAATTCAGACAGAGACCAGCAACATCAAGCAAATGAATAAATACAGCACAGTTTTGAAACTACCAGTGAAACAGAAAAAATACAGACAAGACAGCAATATCAAGCAAACAAATAACTGCAGCACAGTCTTGTTAGCTATCAGGGAAACAGATCAAGTGCAAAAGAGTATACTTACATAGGCTTTTTCTGTCCAGATGGCTATAGAATCCATCACAGCCAGCTCTGATATTGACAAAGTCTCACAGAAATGTAATGTCTTGTACCAGTAGTACAAAGAAAAAATAGAATCAGGCAGTCAGATAAACACAAAAAGCTGTGCTGACACCTTGGATAGGGTGGCTTCAAAAATGTAAATCAACCTCCACTGTGTAACTGGCTGAATGACATGCCAACAGATACCAGCAATATCAAGCAAATAAATAAATGCAGTTTGGTTTTGTTAACTATCCCTGAATCACAAAAAAAAAAAACAAAAAAAAATTGCAAACAGATACCAGCAATATCAAGTAACTAAATAAATGCACCACAGTTTTTTTAACTATCACTGACAGAAAAAAGCAAAATGCAGACAGAGACCAGCAATATCAAGCAAATAAATGCAGTGCAGTGTTAACAATTACTGAAACAGAAAAACAAAAGGCAGACAGAAGCCACCAATATCAAACAAACAAATAAATGCAGTGCAGTTTTGTTAACTATCAATGAAGCAGAAAAAGAAAATGCAGAGACCTGCAACATCAAGCAAATAAATAAATGCAGTGTAGATTAATATCAAACAAACAAGTAAATGCAGTGCACTTTTGTTAACTATCACTGAAACAGAAAAAGAAAATGCAGCGACCTGCAATATTAAGCAAGTAAATAAATGCAGCACAATTTTAAGTATCACTGAAACAGATCAAATGCAACAATGTATGCTTTTATAAATGCTGCAAATCCAATTGGCTACAGAATGAGTCACAGCTACAGCCAGGCTACGAGGAGTAGCTCTGATACTTACACAGTCTCAAAGAAATGTAACTCCTTATACCAGTAGTATAAAAATCTTAGACCTCCAAGGCAATCAGAAAACAGAAAAAGCTGTGCTTACACTTCAGATAGGCTGGCTACATTGAATTTCATGGAGCCTACACTGTGAAACCTGTGGAACAAAATGCAGAGACCAGCAATATCAATCAAATAAATGCAGTACCATTTTGTTAACTATCACTGAAACAGGAAAACAAAATGCAAACACAGACCAGCATTATCAAGCAAATAAAGGACTGTAGTACAATTTTGTTAACTGTCACTGAAAGAGAAAAACAAAATGCAGACAGAGACCACCAGTATGAAGGAAATAAATAAGTGCAGCACAGAGCAGTTAACTATCAACAAAACAGATACAATTCAAAACTCTATACTTATATAAACATCCAGACGGCTACATATTCAGTCTCACACTAATGAAACTCCTTATACAAGCAGTAGAAATGAAACGTTAGACCCTGTGGCAGTCAGACAAAAACAAAAAGCTGTGCTCACACCTTAGACTGGCTGGCATCACAGAATGTAAAGCAAACCCTGTTGTCAAATCAGATGAACAAAATGCAGAGACTAACAATATGAAGCAAATAAAGGCAGCACCGTTTTGCTAACTATCACAAAACAGAAAACAAAATGCAGTACCATTTCATTAACTATCATTGAAACAGAAAAACTAAATGCAGACAGAGACCAGCAACATCAAGCAAATGAATAAATACAGCACAGTTTTGCAACTACCAGTGAAACAGAAAAAATACAGACAAGACAGCAATGTCACGCAAACAAATAACTGCAGCACAGTTTTGTTAGCTATCAGGGAATTAGATCAAGTGCAAAAGAGTATACTTACATAGGCTTTTTCTGTCCAGATGGCTATAGAATCCATCACAGCCAGCTCTGATACAGACGAAGTCTCACAGAAATGTAATGTCTTGTACCAGTAGTACAAAGAAAAATTAGAATGTCAGGCAGTCAGATAAACATGAAAAGCTGCGCTGACACCTTGGATAGGGTGGCTTCAAAAATGTAAATCAACCTCCACTGTGTAACTGGCTGAATGACATGCCAACAGATACCAGCAATATCAAACAAATAAATAAATGCAGTTTGGTTTTGTTAACTATCCCTGAATCACAAAAAAAAAACAAATTACAAACAGAGACCAGCAATATCAAGTAACTAAATAAATGCACCACAGTTTTTTTAACTATCACTGACAGAAAAAACAAAATGCAGACAAAGACCAGCAATATCAAGCAAATAAATGCAGTGCAGTGTTAACAATTACTGAAACAGAAAAACAAAGGGCAGACAGAAGCCACCAATATCAAACAAACAAATAAATGCAGTGCAGTTTTGTTAACTATCAATGAATCAGAAAAAGAAAATGCAGAGACCTGTAACATCAAGCAAATAAATAAATGCAGTGCAGATTAGTTAACTATTATTGAAACAGATCAAATTAAAAAAAGCACACATATAAAAATCCAGATGGCTACATAATCAGTCTCACAGTAATGAAACTCCTTACACGAGCAGTAGAAAAGAAACTTTAGAACCTGTGGCAGTTAGATAAACACAAAAAGCTGTGCTCACACCTTGAATAGGCTGGCAACACAGAATCTAAAGCAATCCCTGCTGCCAAACCAGCTGAACAAAATGCAGAGACCAGCAATATCAAGCAAATAAATAAATGCAACACAGTTTTGTTAACTATCACTGAAATAGAAAAACAAAAGGCAGACAGAAACCATTAATATCAAGCAAACAAGTAAATGCAGTGCACTTTTGTTAACTATCACTAAAACAGAAAAAGAAAATGCAGAGACCTGCAATATCAAGCAAGTAAATAAATGCAGCACAATTTTAAGTATCACTGAAACAGATCAAATGCAACAATGTATGCTTTTATAAATGCTGCAAATCCAATTGGCTACAGAATGAGTCACAGCTACAGCCAGCCTACAAGGAGTAGCTCTGATACTTACACAGTCTCAAAGAAATGTAACTCCTTATACCAATAGTATAAAAAATCTTAGACCCTCCCCCTCCAGGCAATCAGAAAACAGAAAAAGCTGTGCTTACACTTCAGATAGGCTGGCTACATTGAATTTGATGGAGCCTACACTGTGAAACCTGTGGAACAAAATGCAGAGACCAGCAATATCAATCAAATAAATGCAGTACCGTTTTGTTAACTATCACTGAAACAGGAAAAAAAAATGCAAACACAGACCAGCATTATCAAGCAAATAAAGGACTGTAGTACAATTTTGTTAACTGTCACTGAAAGAGAAAAACAAAATTCAGACAGAGACCACCAATATGAAGCAAATAAAAATGTGCAGCACAGATTAGTTAACTATCATTGAAACAGATCAAATTCAAAAAAGTACACCTATATAAAAATCCAGATGGCTACAGATTCAGTCTCACAGTAATGGAACTCCTTACAGAAGCAGTAGAAAATAAACTTTAGAATCTGTGGCAGTTAGATAAACACAAAAAGCTGTGCTCGCACCTTGAATAGGCTGGCATCACAGAATCTAAAGCCATTCCTGCTATCAAAGCAGCTGACCAAAATGCAGACAGAAACCAGCAATATCAAGCAAATAAATAAATGCAGCACAGTTTTGTTAACTATCACTGAAACAGAAAAAATGCAGACAGAGACCAGCAATATCAAGCAAACAAGTAAACACAGTACAGTTTTAACTATCACTGAAATAGATGAAGTGCAAAAAAGTATACTTATACTAGCTTTTTGTAGCCAGAGGGCTATAATATCAGTCACAGACAGGCTACAAAGAAAATCTCTGATACTGACACAGTGTCACAGAAATGTAACTCCTTACACCAGTGGTATAAAAGAAAACTTAGACAGTCAGGCAATCAAATAACACAAAAAGCTGTGCTCATACCTTCTATAGGTTGGCTTCAAAGCAGGTAAAGGAACCCCCACTGTGAAATTGGCTGAATAAAATGCAGAGACCAGCTATATGAAGCTAATAAATAAATGTAGTACAGTTTTGTTAACTGTCACTAAATCATAAAAACAAAATGCAGACATAGGCAAGCAATAAAAAGGAAATAAAAAAAATGCAGCACTGTGCTGTTAGCTATCACTGAAACATAAAACACAAAAAAGTATATTATATATCAAACACAAAAAAGTATATTATATAAGATTTGTGTATCCAGATGTCTATAGATTCAGTCACAGTCAAGCTACAATGAGCAGCTATGGTAGTGGCACAGTCTCAAAGAAATGTAACTCCTTCTACTAGTAGTATAAAAGAAAACCTAGACCCTCAGGCAATCAGATAAACACAGAAAGCTGTGCTCACACCTTGGGTAGACTGGCATCCCAGAATGTAAAGCAATCCCTATGTCAAACCAGCAGAACAAAATGCAGACAGAGACCAGCAATATCAAATAAATGCAGCACAGTTTTAACTATCACTGTAACAGACGTAGTGCAAAAACGTATACTTATTCAAGCATGTGGTATCCAGAGGGCTATAGAATGAGTCACAGCCAGGCTACAAAGAGCTGCTCTGATACTGAAACAATCTCACAGAAATGTAACTGCTTATACAAGTGGTATAAAAGAAAACTTAGACTGCCCCCAATCAGATAAACACAAAAAGTTGTGTTCACAACTTGGATAGGTTGGCTTCAAAGAATGTAAAGCAACCCCCACTAGCTGAACAAAATGCAGACAGAGACCAGCAATATCAAGCAAATAAATAAATGCAGCACAGCTTTGTTAACTATCACTGAAACAAAGAAACAAAATGCAGACAGAGACCAGCAATATTAAGCAAATAAATAAATGCAGTACAGCTTAACTAACAAACAAAATGCCAACAGTGACCAGCAATATCAAGCAAATAAATAAATGCAGTTCAGTTTTGTTACCTATCACTGAAACAGACAAACAAAATGCAGAGAACATCAATATCAAACAAATAAAAAATACCGCACTGTTTTGTAAACTATCACTGAAACAGATAAAGTACAAAAATTTAAACATATAGAAGCTTTGTGTATCAAGGTGTCTTTAGAATCAGACAATTCCCAGCTACAAGGAGCAGCTCTGATACTGACACACACTCAAAAAGGTAACTCCTTACACCATTAGTATAAAAGAAAACGTAGACCTTCAGACAAACAAATAAACAAAAAAGACTGTGCTCACACCATGGATTGGCTGGCTTCACAGAATATAAATAACCCCCACTGTGAAACTGGCTTAACAAAATCCAGACCAAGACCAGCAATTTCAAGCAAATACAAAAATGCAGTACAATTTTGTTAACTGTGACTGAAAGAGATGATGTAAAAAAAATTACTAATATAAGTTTTTGAATTCAGAAGGCTATAGAATCAGTCACAGGCAGGCTGCAAGGAGGAGTTATACTACTGACACAGTGCCACAGAAATGAAATTCCTTATACCAGTAGTATAAAAGAAAAATTAGCCCCTCAGACAATCAGATAAAAACAAAACGATGTGCTCACAACTTGGATCACCTTGATTCATAGACTGTAAAGCAACCCCCCACTATGAATCCAACTGAATAAAATGCAAACAGAGACCAGAAATAAAAAGCAAATAAATAAATGCAGTACAGTTTTCCTATCACTGTAACAGAAAAACAAAATGCAGAGATCAACAGTATCAAGCAACTAAATGAATGCAATAGTTTGGTTAACTATCACCGAAACAAAAAAAAATGTAGACAGAAACCAGTGATATCATGCAAATAAATAAATGTAGCACAGTATTGTTAACTATCACTGAAATAGATGAAATGCAAAAAAGTATACTGATACAAGCTTTGCACATCCCGATGGGCACAGAGTGAGTCACAGCCAGGCAACAAAGATCAGCTCTGATACTCACACAGACTCACAGAAATGTGTCTCCCTATACCAGTACTATAAAAGAAAACTAAGACCCTCAATCATGCAAATAAAAAAAAAAGTTGTGCTCACACCATGGATAAGCTGGCGTCACAGAATGTAAAACAAACCCCACTGAGAAACCACCTGAACAAGATGCTGACAGAGGCCAGAAATATAAAGCAACATAAATGCAGCACAGTTTTATTAACTGTCACTGAAACAGAAAAACCAAATGCAGACAGAGACCAGCAATATCAAGCAAATAAACAAATGCAGTATCATCATCACTGAAACAGAAAAAACAAAATGCAGAGACCAGCAATAACACGCAAATAAACAAATGCAGAACCATTTTTAGCTATCATTGAAACAGAGAAACAAAATGCAGAGATCAGCAACATGAAACAAATGAATAAAAACATCAAAGTTTTGTAACTATCAGTCAAACAGAAAAAAATGCCAACAGATACCAGCAATGCTAAGCAAACAAATAAATGCAGCACACTTTTGTTAGCTATCATTGAAACAGATCAAGTGCAAAAGAGTACACTCATATAGGATTTTTGTATCCAGAGGGCTATATAATCAGTCAGAGCCAGGCTAGGAGGAGGAAGATCTCTGATACTGACAAAGTCTGACAGAAATGTAACTTCTTGTACCAGTAGTATAAAAAAAACTTAGAATGTCAGGCAATCAGATATATACAAAAAGCTGTGCTCACACCTTGGACAGGCTGGCATCACAGAATGTAAAGCAACCCCTACTGTCAAAACAGTGAACCAAATGCAGACAGGGACCAGGATATAAAGCAAATAAATAAATGCAGTGCAGTTTTGTTAACTATCACTGAAACAGAATTACAAAATGCATACAGAGACCAGCAATATCAAGCAAATATACAAATGCAGTACAATTTTAACTATCATTGAAACAGAAAAACAAAAAGCAGACAGAGACCAGCAATATCAAGCAAATGAATAAATACAGCACAGTTTTGAAACTATCAGTGAAACAGAAAAAATACAGAGAGAGCAATGTGAAGCAAAGCCATAAATGCACCACAGTTTTGTTAGCTATCACTAAAACAGATCAAGTACAAAAGAGTACACTTATATAGGCTTTTTGTATCCAGAGGGCTATAGAATCAGTCACAGCCAGGCTAGAAGCAGGAGTTCTGATACTGACAAAGTCTCACAGAAATGTAATTTCTTGTACCAGTAGTACAAAAGAAAACTTACAATGTTAGGCAGTCAGAAAAAGACAAAAAGCTGTGCTGACACCTTGTATAGGCAGGCTTCAAAAATGTAAAGCAATCACCACTGTGAAACTGGCTGAACAACATGCCAACAGGGACCGGCAATATCAAGCAAATAAATCAATGCAGTAAGGTTTTGTTAACCATCCCTGAAACACAAAAACAAACTGCAAACAGAGACCAGCAATAGCAAGCAAATAAATTCAATACAGCTTTGTTAACTATTACAGAAAAAGAAAAACAAAATGCAGACATAGACAAACAAAATGAAGCAAATAAATAAATGCACTACAGTTTTGTTTAACTATCACTGACAAAAAAAAAAACAAAACAAAATGCAGACAGAGAACAGCAATATCAATCAAATAAACGCAGTGCATTGTTAACTATTACTGAAACAGAAACAGAAAATGCAGAGACCTGCAACATCAAGCAAATAAATAAATGCAGTACCAGTTTTAGTAACCATCACTGAAATAAAAAAATGCAGACAGAGACCAGCAATAATAAAGCAAATAAATAAATGCAGCACAGTTTTGTTAACTATCACTAAATTATAAAAACAAAATGCAGACAGAGGCAAGCAATATCAAGGAAATAAAAATGCAGCACAGTGTTGTTAGATATCACTGAAACATATCAGACACAAAAAAGTATATTATATATCAAACACAAAAAAGTATATTATATAAGATTTGTGTACCCGGATGTCTACAGATTCAGTCACAGTCAGGCTACAATGAGCAGCTATGGTAGAGAGACAGTCTCACAGAAATGTTATTCCTAATACTAGTATAAAAGAAAACTTAGACCCTCAGGCAATCAGGTAAACACAAAAAGCTTTGCTCACACCTTGGATAGACTGGCATCACAGAATGTAAAGCAACCCCTAATGTCAAACCAGCTGAACAAAATGCAGACAGAGACCAGCAATATCAAGCAAATAAATAAATGCAGCACAGTTTTAACTATCACTGAAACACACAGTGCAAAAAAGTATACTTATTCAAGTATTTGGTATCCAGAGGGCTATAGAATGAGTCACAGCCAGGCTACAAAAAGCTGCTCTGATACTGAAACAGTCTCACAGAAATGTAACTGCTTATACTAGTTGTATAAAAGAAAACGTAGACTGTCCACCAATCATATAAACACAAAAAGTTTTGTTTACAACTTGGATAGGTTCGCTTCAAAGAATGTAAAGCAACCCCCACTGGCTGAACAAAATGCAGACAGAGACCAGCAATATCAAGCAAATAAATAAATGCAGTTCAGTTTTGTTACCTATCAATGAAACAAACAAAATGCAGAGACCATCAATATCAAACAAATAAATAAATACAGCACTGTTTTGTAAACTATCACTATAAACAGATCAATTACAAAAAATTAAACTTATAGAAGCTTTGTGTATCAAGGTGTCCTTAGAATCAGACAATTTCCAGCTACAAGGAGCAGCTCTGATAGTGACACATACTCAAAAAATGTAACTTCTTACACTATTAGTATAAAAGAAAACTTAGACCCTCAGGCAATCAAATAAACAAAAAATGCTGTGCTTACACCATGGACTGGCGGCTTCACAGAATATAAATATCCCCCACTGTGAAACTGGCTTAACAAAATTCAAATCAAGACCAGCAATATCAAGCAAATACAAAAATGCAGGATGGGGGGGGGGGTGAAGCCTGAATGGCTAACTGAAAGCAGCAGCATCTAGAGCTCTATATAACTAGTTAAATAAGACAGGAAAAAGTATTCTTTTTTTCTTCAAAGTATAAAATCTTATAGATAAAGGACTATTTTTTTAATTAGAAACTTTGGCGAAGTTTTACAAATAATTGCCTGTCAAAAAGCGTGGAGATATCTTCACTTGTTAAAATGAGCAACTCAAAGAATTCTTACCAGGCATCTACCCTGCAGGAGCTGTCTTTGAAGATGGATGATTTTAAAGAGAACCTGGAAAATCTTAAAACAAGCAGTCAAAAACAGGCTGACACCCTCAAGGAAATGCTACAACACCACCAGACAAGTATATCAGGAATAGAGGTTTCTTTAAATGACTTAGAAAGCAGACTTAAGGAAGAGGAAACACTGGAAGAACTGCTTCTTAAACAAAACACTTGGTTGGTTAATAAAGTAGATGACTTGGAAAATAGGGAGAGGAGAAATAACATCAGGATTTTTGGATTACCTGAAAACACAGAAGGTGAGGATATTATTTCCCTTTTATCAAGCTGGATCCCTGACTTTTTAAATTTAAAAGAAGGACTTTACTTTGGCATTGAAAGGGCACACAGAGCTCTTGGGAAACCTGCCACTAACTCAAACTCTTCTCCTAGGTCAATAATTATCAAATTTCTTTCATACTTGGACAAAGAACTGATTTTAAGATCTGCTTGGAGGAAGGCACCTCTAAAATATAAACAGAGCCTGATAAGATTTGATAGCAACTATTCATCTAGAATAATGGAACAAAGGAAAAAAGTGTGGCCAATGAAAAAAGTTTCTGAAACAAAATGACATCAAGGCACAACTTGCATATCCAGCTAAGATAAGAATACTGTATGCCAACGAGATGAGGACTTTTATTGACTTAGAGCAAGCCTCTTCATTTATTAAAACTAATAATGTGATTACTTTACCAGAAGATATAGATCGGATGTCACCTTCTCTCAAGAGAACAAAAGAAACAAAGGTCTGGACAGATGTCAACAAGAAGAAGCAAAAGACTGATACTGTTACAGCCAAATCTCTCAAAGCATCTACTATGATATTAATTATTTTAACATTACTTTAAAGGATCAATTTTACTGCTTGGGATTTTAAAACAAAGGTAACTAACTACTGGAATCTTTATCTATATTTTTTTGAAAATAGATGACCCATGAGAGTTTTCACATTACCTCAGGTATGTAAAACAGGGTGCTTTTCTTTCACAGAAGGAGGGCTATCCATATGTCTACACTGTGCTGTTGTTAACTACTGTTGTTCTGCATTACTTTATGCATAGGTGTAAACACTGCTGTGTTCTTAGCTAGCTATGTGTGTAAGACACTCATACAATGGAAATTAATGCTAGGTATACTGTCTCTGCCTGCCTGTATTAATTTTTTTCTCTCCACCAATGGCATTTTTGTCTCTCGCACTTTTCCTGAATTACTTGCTCATAACTAATCTCCCTCCTCTCTGTTTTTATAGCCCTAGTGGATTTTTCCCTGTGGTTTTCTCCTGGCCACAGTACAGGCAACACAAGTTTGAGGACCTTAACAGATACCCTGCAACTCTATCTGTCCGGAAACCACCATTTTAAGCTTAAAATAATACCACTGAAGTATGTGTCCCAGTAAATATCTACTACATAAGCTAATTTTTTAATTAATGCTAGACTTTATAAGCACAACAAGAATTTACAGTGTTTTTTTTTGCTAGTCACCACGAAAAGCAGACGCCAGCAGCTCCTATCCTTTCTCTTTGGTTATCCACTATCCTCATACTGTTTCTGTGTATATTCTCCTGTTCTGCACTTTACCCTTCCCTGAATTCATTTCTAGCCTCACTCATAATTGCCTTTCATAGTGCACCTGCCCTATTTTACTATCTTCGGACTCTTACATATTAATGTTTTTTTTATGTTTTGCCCTGCTTTTATCTGCTAGTAATACCTCTCTCTCTCCCTGCAAAGTCCCTCTCTATTGTAGCTTATTTTAACCATACATCACTGAGTTTCCTTCAAGTAAATCTACTTGTGTAGCTTGAGGCCAGTGTCCTTTTGTAAGCTTACTTCTGCTCATACTTTATTTCTTTTTATTTTATTTCTGGTGACTATACCTTTAGAAACATTATATCCTTGTTTCTCAAGCTAGTTTTCACTATCTTTTCAGATTGTTTCTATGACTTCATCTTGACCAGGGTGCTAGCCCCGCTCTGTTCGCCCTCGCTACGCTCGGGCTCACTTGGCTCCCCTACCCCATTCCCACCCACCCCATTATAATTACATTTATACCTAACTATCCCCCCTTTCCTGTCCCACTAGCCACTACAATTCCACTTCCTGCCTATTGCCACAACCACCTTACTAATCTGTCAATCTTGTCAATACCACTTCATCTATACCACTGTCTCTCTACCTACTCTATCTTACCATATTTTATTCCAACATGTATTATTTTCTAATATCTTCTACACTACTCCTTATTCTCTCTATCTCCACCTCTTACCACTCCAATCTCTCTGACCCACTCCTATGTTCACCAACTTCTCACTCATAAAACATATATCCAACTACTCCATCTTTTACTATCTTCCCTAATCTCTTTACTACCTCTATCTCAAGTCTATATAAATTATCCATAATACAGGTTTTTAAACCTTCCCACAAAGCTAAGTCAAAACTATACAAACTCCATCTAGCATCTACTACACACTCTCTCCTCACTAAAAACCTACTTTGTTCTGGAGATATCCATCCCAACCCTGGCCCCTCTTCTCTCCCCAAAACTATCTCTACACTGCCCCCATCTTACTCCTTTAACAGTCACCAACCTCAGTCACAATAATCATCTCCATCCAAATACTCAACTATATACTCATTGAATATTCAGAGTCTAGCAAATAAAGTCACTGAGCTGCACTCATGGATAGCTCTCAATACCCCTCACACCCTCTCCCTATCTGAAACCTGGCTCAAGCCACACATCTCAAATAGTGAAATACTCCCACCAGGTTATAATATCTTCCGATCTGATAGACCTGTAAAAAAAGGTGGTGGCATGGCCATCCTCTACTCAAACATTCTTAACCTCTCACCATACCCTTCCCCAATTCCTGACTTCCTCCCAGCTGAAATCATCATCCTTAACTGCCATCTGAATCTCCACAAAAAACTTGTAATTGCCTCTATCTACCTTCCTCTTGGTAACAATCTGCCCATTCTTGAAAACATCCTATCCTGGTTCTCCCACAACATACCATATGAGACACTGATCCTTGGTGATGTTAACATTGATTGGTCCAAACTCACAACTGACTCCCCCCAACTCAGTATCCACCTACACGGCTTCCACCAACTTATAACATCTCCCACCCGCTTCCATAAAAATTCCTCTTCCAGCTCCATCATAGACTGGATCCTTACCAATTCCCCCCACCAATACCACAATCCCACCACCTTACCTGACTCCCTCAGTGATCATCTCCCTACCACCATCTTAAGACACTACTCCAATATTCCTAAACCCCACCTTATCAAAGACTGTCGAAAACTATCGACTTTCAATTCATCCCAATTTAACCCCATTCTCCACAACATAGATTGGTCCATTCTAAAACTACTCCCCCTAAATGATGCTGTAAGCACTTTCAATAGCATCATCATGAGTACTCTAAACTCCTTAGCTCCCTCTAGGAAGATCAGAGTAAAATCAAACCATGCTCCCTGGCTCTCCAAAGAGACTAAGTCCCTTATGAAACAAAGAGATCATGCTTGGAAAACCTGGACTAAAACTAAACAACCACCTTTTCTTCAAAAATACAGGCAACTGAGGAACCTTGCAAAAAAACATACAACTAATGACAAAAAGTTATACTATAGCTCTGCCCAGCTTAACAACAAATCCAATCCTCAAAAATTTTGGTCAACTCTCAACAACATCCTCTATCCTGGAAAGCCCTCTAATCCCTCCCCATACCCTAACTAATTCTCTCAGGAAACAGCTACCCTCCTGAATAAACACTTTATCTCTTCCATCCAAAATCTGGTAACCTCTAAGCCAAACTCTACTTCGACACCCACCGCTCCAAGTCCCACTAACATAACTTTGTTTTCTTTTGAGCCAATTCCCAATACTTACATCAAATCTCTACTACTCAAGCTAAAACCTTGCTCTCCTTCCACTGACAATCTATCTCCTACATTCCTGAAACTTGCTGCTGACTCAATTGCCTATCCTGTATCTATACTAATTAATCAATCTATTCTGGAATCAACTGTCCCCACCCTTTGGAAATCTTTCTTCACTATCCCTCTTCATAAAGGAGGAAACTCCATTGATCCCTCAAACTACCAATCCATTGCCATTCGGTCCCCCCTCTCCAAGATATTAGAAAAATGTATTCACTCACAGCTTCTCAGTCACCTCCTCACACACCACTTACTTACCCCTACCCAACATGGATTTTGTCCTCACCACAGCACCACCACTGCCCTCCTCTCCTTCACTCATATCATTGCAGTGGCCCTAGACAACAGTAAACTCATTTCCTGTCTCTTCCTAGATCTCTCCAAAGCCTTCGATACTGTCTCTCATCCTCTACTACTATACAACCTTGCAAATCTCCACCTATCCCCCTCCATACTTGCCTGGTTTAATAGTTACCTATTTGGCAGGGAACAATCTGTCAAATGGCTCTCATCCTCCTCACCTTTCCTTCCTATCTCCACTGGTGTTCCCCAAGGCTCCATCTTGGGACCCATTTTGTTTAACATCTTCACCAATGATCTTTACACCTCATGCAAAGAATCCTCCCTTATTCAGTATGCCACCGACTCCACACTTATATCCATCTCAAATAACATTCCTGAACTACACTCCCTGACCCAACAGGCCCTACTATCCACTGAACAATGGCTCTCTCACAACCTATTGATCCTAAATCCCAAAAAGACCAAACTCATACTTTTCCTTCCCCGTTCTCTTTCTCATCACAAAACCTCCTTTTTTTATTACATCTTCTAACAATACAAATATCCAACCTGACACCCACACAAAACTCCTAGGGGTCATTATCGATGATGAACTCAAGTTCAACCTACACATACTCCAATGTATAAAAAAAAACAAACCAGAAACACGTATGCTATATCAGAACAAAAAATTCCTAACCCCTGAATCTAGACTTACCCTGGGCCAGGCACTCCTCCTCCTCTCCCTCTTATACGCAGCCCCAGTTCTTACCATATCCAGGCCTCCACTCTAAACAAACTGCAACAGACTTACCATAAAATAGACAGATTCATTACTGACTCCCCATACAACTCACACCACTGCATTTCTTTAAACTCTCTTCAGTGGCTTGAACTTCCCCAGTTTCTGCTATCTTATCAATTTCATATGCTAAACTCTATTCTTTATAAACCCTCCTTCTGTCCATCTCTATCTTGCTTAGTCTCCATCAACATCCCATCCCGGACCCTCCATACTTCTAACCAACAATTACTTGAAATCTACCACCCAAAAAGGTCAGTAGGCAAACTACTCTACGAACACTCCCTTGCTCATGCTTGGAACAAACTTCCCCTTGACTTACGTTCAATCTCCCACACCTCACACTTTAAAAATGAACTAAAAGCTTATTTTCTCAATTCCAGAATCTGCCCTTGCCATGACCCTACCTAGTCTTCCTTCCCTTTATGTACCCTCAAAAGGACCATACTTAGTACCTCATTACACCTCTCTCTCCAATGTGTCTACTATGCATTTGCACAATTTTATACAAACAAAAAATGTTCATTATTGACCTATTGAATGATATCAATGTAAAATTGTTACTTAGCTTCTTTTTAATGCAACTTTAACTTTATGCATGTATCCCAACATATGTGAATTGTTTTGCTATAACTGTTATTATATCAATATTGTTTAAAATTGTACTTGTTTTAAAATGTATTACTGGAGCTTTTCTCCTCGGGTCTCCACTGAAAATGGGCCACAAGCCCAGTTGGACAAACCTGGTTAACAAATGTCAATAAATAAATAAATAAATATATAGCACATAAAATATTTATACTGTAAATCAACATACATAGTATATGTGTATTTTCTCTTAATGTTCTATTTTCTTGTAAATCAACATACATAGTATATGTGTATTTTCTCTTAATGTTCTATTTTCTTTCTCTCTTCTCTCTTTTCTTATTATTTATTTTAACCGCATCTTGTCTCCCTTTCTAAATTCTCTCCTATTTACTATACTAATATAGTCTGTATATATTTAATAACTCACTATTTATACATAGATAAATAATAGTCTAAAATAATCTAGTTTTAAGGTAGACTAATTGGAATAGTGAACCTAATTAATTATTACAGTATTTATTAGATTAATGATAGTCACGGTTATGCTTATTGGTATTGGGGACATGTTTGTGATTAATTCTGAAATGTTTCATTCATGTACTTATGTCCTTTGAATTATTTCCATTTAGTATTAACAAATACATAAAAAAATGGAGGGAAAAATGTACTGTTGGTTAAGAGAAGTGAATCTTTCTTCACATTCTATTTGCATTGCCTTAGCGACAGTAAACAATTGCTGCAGCTTCTAAGGACACTGTGGATCTGTGAAGTGCATTTAGCCTCACAGTTAACAAATAATAAGAAAAAGTAATGTTGTTTTGTTATTAAAATGAAAAACAACCTAAACAAGGTAAAATAAGTACATAATAGGACTATTTGTATATATTTTATGATTTATCCTCATAGGATTACATATTCCTGGAAACACAACTGAAATGTTCCCAAACTACATGTGCACTGAAATGTAGCTGCTTGATTAAAAAGTATTATACCATGACCCCCCCAAAATGTGCACGCTGATTGGCCAGTGTGCACATTGTTAATCGAGTTATACTAATGGAAAAAGTTCCGGACGCCCGGACTTTTTTCCATTAGTATAACTCTACTTTTAAAACACTGTCTCGCTATGTTAAATGGGTTTAACATAGCGAGTCAGCTTTAAAATAAGCAACGGAGATCTCTGTTGCTTATTTTAAAGCTGTCTCGCTATGCTAATCCCATTTAACATAGCAGACAGGTTTTAAAAAACGGAGAAAGCAAGATCTCCGTTGCTTTTACAGCTATGTTAAATGGGTTTAACATAGCGAGACAGTTTAAAATAAGCAACGGACATCTCCGTTGCTTATTTTAAACTGTCTCGCTATGTTAAACCCATTTAACATAGCTTAAAATAAAAGCAACGGAGATCTTGCTTTCTCCGTTGCTTTTGCCCACAGCTCGCAGTACATCAGAACTGCCGCGGATGCCAGACATCTGCGGAAGGGCAGTAAACAGGCATTATACTATGCCATTTTTTAAGAAAAGTAATAGTTTCTTTTCTTAAATAATGTCATGGTATAATAGCAATAACCCACTTCTGGGTGTGGGTAATGCTGTATTTACCCATGGTTGGCTTTGTTTGGTCCCTTGGGCTTCGCCCTCGGGACCAAACCACGCCAACTGTGGGTAAATCCAGCATTACCCACACCCAGGCGTGGGTTATTGCTATATTACTCATTTTAACATGCTGATTCCACAAGCTGTCTGCACTGTAAAAGTTACATTTTATGTTACTTGAAACTGACTGTCTCTAGAGCACATGAAAAGATACATATTACTTTTTGCAACATGTTATTTTTGCAGTTACCTCACACTCTGTACAAACTCATTTGGCAACTGATAGCTATTCATTTAAAATATCAATTTAAATATTAAATGTCCCCTTGAAATGCTACTGACATTTTGACAAAATATAAATGTGAACTGTAAAATGAATGACTTGAAAGAAGTGAAGTAATGCATAGATTTCAAAGACAGTTCTTGACACTACAGTAAAAGTAAAAATGAATATTCACAAGGAAGTATTGAAATGTTTTAGTCTTCCAGTTAAAATAGCTTACTGTCAACATTCTGTGATATCAGAAAGTTTGAAGAGCTAGGAAATTACTACGCTTTGTCTTTGTAATGATTATTAGACAGATGTTAGACTCTGCTTAGTTTAATGCATTGTGACATATGTTTATGAGGAAAAGTGTACTCACTTACTCACATTGGATTACACATTCCTGGAAACTCAACTGAAATGTTCCCAAATTACTTGTGAATTTAAATTAAACTGCCTGATTAATAAGCATAATTTACTTCAACAAGCTGAATCCATAAGCTATCTGCTCTATATAAGCTACATTATATATGTCACTGGCATATGACAGTCTCTAGAGCACACGAAAAAATACATATTATTTTTGCAACATGCTATATTTGCACTAACCATACATTCTAAACTAACTCAATTGGCAACTGACAAGTTATTTATTTGAAACATCAGTCTAAATATTAATTGTGCCCTTGAAATATTGTTGCTGTTTTGACAAAAGAAAACCTGAATTGAAAAAGGAATGATTTGAAGAAGTGAAGTATTGTACAGATTTCAAAGACAGCTATTGACACTACAATATAATTAGAAATGTATACATGCAAGGAAAAATTGAAATGCTTTATACTTTTAGTTAAAATAGCTTATTGTTAACGTTTTGCTTTATCAGAAAATTTTAAGAGCTAGGAAATTATTTCTAATTTGTCTTTGTAATGTTTACTAAAGTGATGTTAGTCACTGACTTGTTTAATGGATTGCGAGTCATGTACAAGACGGACTACTGAATGTTATTTCTGTTTACCTATGTTTGCTGAATGTCTTTTATTAGTACTGATTTAAAACAAGGGAAAGAAAGGGAAGGGAAATCTCTGTTTTTGGTCAAGGGAGGAGAGGCTTAAGAGTATTCTAACTGCCCTGAGAACTCTCTAAGATGCTCTAAATACTATTTGATCAATACTTACCTAACGTAAGTCTTGATTTCCATATAGGTACCTTCACATTCATTCTAGATCTGATGTGATTACCCATTCTGGAAGCAGGAGGTGCCCTGTGTAGGATGGGAACTGTCAGGGTGATCATAGTTCATTCTTAGACTCTGCTTTGTAAATCTATAAATATGTAAAAGCACTGCACACTAGAATATAGGACGCCTCTACTCAGAGTCAGGATACCACTGATAAGCCATGTCTTTTCATAAGTGTAAGTTGAAGTTGGTGAGCTGAAGAGTGGGAAAGTAAAGAAAGACAGTACACCTACAGTAAATTCATATTTCATTGGTAATCACTCATTGTTTCCTGTAGAGTCCTTTTAGTCAAATTATTTTAGTAATAATCTATTTGTTGTGGTCTTATTTAGTGTACACTCCTCTGTTGCATTTAATCTATCCAAAATGACATATCTGACATGTTTGTGATCTCTTAAGGGTAACTAAATATTGGATATTTTCTAAGTCAACATAATAATTGTTTACACTACTAACATTTATTTATTTATTTATTTACATTTGTTGACCGGGAGTGCTCCACAGTTAAAATAAACAGACAGTATTTACATTGAATTTACATAATGATTAACAATTTGATAAACATAGTAATTAATTACAAACATAGTTACAGATGAAGAACATAGTACATCAGTAGACAACTAGAATCTTTATCTGCGAAGTATATAACAGACATTAACAATTGTTACAATAAGAAGTTCCTGCTGTATAATAAGTAGTAGGCTTATGAGCATCTGAGCTTGCTATAATCAAGGTAGTTAGTGGGGTGGAAAGAAAGGTAGTGGTTGGTTGGTATGGGTGATATTAGAGTGGGAGTTGCAAGGGCATAGCCAGCATGTTTTTAGGTGCGCTTTTAGTAAAGTTTTGAAGTGGGTGCATGATGGTACAGAGGTAATTGTGGGTGGGAGGGAGTTCCATAATTTGGCTATGGTGCAAGAGAATAGTGCTTCACCAGCAGAGTTATTGGCTTTAGTGATCTGCAAGTGATTTTTGTTGCTGGATCTTAGTGGTCTGGTGGTGCGATAGGGTTGGAGTAGATTCTGGAGGGATGAGACATTTAGTGGATGGTTTACTAGTTTGTGGGCAAGTAAGAGTTGATACCATTGAAGGAGGTGAGGGAGTTCAATCCAGATGAGAGACAGTGGTGACTACGGTAGGATGCCCCTGTGGTGAATTTGGTGATTTTGTTGTAGGAGGTCTACAGCTTGTTAGATCGCATTGCCTTAGGTTGGTATATATTGGAGAGGCATAAATTAGGGTGGAGATAAGGTGGGAATTTGCAACTGAAATCTTTGCTGCTTTGGTGAGAAGTTGCTTATTTCTGTATAACGCTCCTAGTTTTTTGTGGACTTTTTTTATCATCATGGATATGTGAATGTCAAATTTTAGTTTACTGTCTACTTCCACTCCTAGCAATTTGGTGTGTTCTATTGGGTGTATAGTGGTGTTGTCTTTTTCTGTGAAAGTGAGAGTTGTTTTGAGTATGTTTGATGGGTTGGAAGATGAGTAGTTTAGTTTTATTTGGGTTGAGTTTAAATTGGGCATTGGATAACCAAGTTTCAACAGAGGAAAAGGCTTCCTGTGTGACTTTTTGCAGTTTGGGTAGGGACTGGGCTGAGCAGATGGTGGTTGAGTCATCTGCGTATTGTATGAGTGTGACATGTTTGGTGGCAGAGGCTAGATTATTGGTGAAAACAGAGAAGAGTAGGGGTCCAAGAATGGATCCTTGGGGAACCCCTATAGAGACAGGTAGTTGGCGAGATATGTAATTCTGCCATACAACGGATTGTTGGCGGTCAGATAGGTAACTCTGAAACCAGTTGGTGACTGATTGAGAGAAGGATACGTTATTGAGGACAGAGATGAGTTGTTTGTGTGGGACCATGTCAAATGTTTTAGACAGGTCTAGGAAAGTAGCAGAGGAGAGATAGCCATTGCTGTTATGCTGAAGGATAGTGTTAGTAAAGGAGAGTAAGGCAGTGGTGGGGCTATGGTTTGGTCGGAAACCATGCTGAGTATTGGAAAGGAGGTTGTTAGTAAGGAGGTAGTCTGAGACCTGAGAGTGAATATATCTTGCTAGTATTTTGGAGAGTGGAGAGAAAATAGCTATGGGGCGGTAATTGGTTAGTTCTGTGGAGGGGCCACCTTTCTGGAGGGGAATTATATGTGATACTTTTCACAGTGTGGGAACGTAACTTTCTGACAAAGATCGGTTAATCAAGAAGGATACTGGGTAGGCCAGAGCATCAGCTGAAATTTGTAGGTATTCACTTGGGAGGTTGCTGCTAATCTGGTGGGCTTAAGTTTAGTTAAGAGTGTTTTTTTGTTAAGGCAGTGGGGAGATTACTAGTTGAAGGTGTGGGTTGGAGGGGGGGTTATGTTGTTTAGCTAGTGATAGTATGGTTTGTGTGAAGTATGTGTTGAATGAGGTAGCAATATTTTCGGGGGAGTGAGGGATGTTAGGAGGAAGGGTACTGACTTTACCTGGGTGGAGGATGGAGTTTATGGAGGACCAGAATTGTTTGGGGCTGTGTTAGGAGGAGTCTAGGGCAGACTGGTTGTGTTGGAATTTGTCCTGTTTTATTAGCTTTTTGACTCTATTGCGTAGTTCCATGAATTTCTGTCTAGTTGAGGGGGTTTTGGTTTTGTGCCAGTGCTCCCAGGCTTTATCTCTGTTTTTCATTTCTGACTTAGTGGTTTTCTGTAGCCATGGGGAGGGTTGTGCTTTGGTTCTGTAAAGTCTTATGGGGGCACGGTAATTAAGGATGCTCAGGAAGGTAGTATTAAAAAAATTCAACTGCATCATCAAGACTGAGGTACTTTAGAGGATGCCAGTTACATTTTTTGAGGGATGAGATGACTGCGAGTGGGTTAAAGTTTAGTTTTTTACGTATTTGACAGTAGATGACAGGTTTAGCTTGGTATAGGTATTTTTGGAGTAGGAATGTTGGGGAGTGATCACTGATGCTATCTGATAAGCAGCCTGTTATATATGATTGGGGGCTCTTACTGACTAGTATAAAATCCAGGGTAGTGTGCTTGCTGGAGTTTTTATTTATCCTGGTTGGTGACTGGATTAGTTGGGTGAAGCCAAGAAGGTTTACTTGATGGGTTGGATGGTTGCCAGAACAGGATTGCCAATCAATATTGAAATCATCTAAAATTATAGTTTCTTGGGGGAGATGATGGGTAGACCAGCTGAGGAGGTTTTCTAGTGGATGGAAGCTTTGGCCAGGTGGGAAGTAGCATCCAATTATGTTGATGGTTTTGCTTTGGTTTATTTTGAGGTTGGTATGTATTATTTCTTCACTGCCTATTTGTGGAGCTGATGATCTTAAGATCCGGATGTTTAGATGCTGTTTAAATATTATAGCTACACCGCCTCCTTTCTTGTTTAGCCGGTCTACTCTTAGTATGCCGTAAACCAGTAGGGAGGATTTGCTCACTGGTAATGTGAGGTTTTAGCCAGGTTTCTGTCAGGATGACTATATCTGAGGAGTACAAGTCTATGATGCCATGGAGTTCATGGGCTTTGTTGGATATACTTCTAATATTTAGGCTTAGTAGAAGGAAGTCACTTGGCTTTCTATTGGCTCTGATATGGGAGAAGTTGTGGTTTCTAGTCTGATTATCAGGATTGGGGTTGGAGATGGTAGGGACAGGGTTGGGGTGGACGTCTCCACTTAGGGCTAGTTTTGATATGCATGAGGTTATTAGTTTTCTCAGTTTTTGAATGTGTCTGTTTATTGGGGAAACTTGATGATTGTGCTCGGTGGGTAATAGGTATGGTGGGAAGGTTACTATGTTAAGTTGTAGGGATGCTTTGATTTTGAGTAATATAGTTGGTAGAATATGCAGGGGGGTGCATAGGGATGGTTCTTGAGGTGGTGGGAGGGGACCTGAGTGAGGGTGAGACATAAGTGGTGGTGTGAGTAGTAGTACAGTGGTAGTGGTTGAGTGGGGGAATGATGGAGTTTTGGTAGTATGTAAGATTTGCAAGGAGAGTGCATGCAGTGAGCATAGGTAATGTATGCTTGTACATGTTAGTTGAGGAGGAGTGATAGTAGTGGGAAGATGTAGGAGGTAGTTTTGGGTTTAGTGCTATGGTTGGCTATTGGAAAGATGGGAGGGGTTTGTGAGTGTAATAAAGGTAGAACCACTGGGGGGCAGGAGAAAATAGGTGGCAGGGTGGTGAATGAAGCGGGTAGAGACCCTGTTAGTTGCTCTTATGAGGGGGGCTGGAAACAATCAGGTAATAGAGTAAACTGATAAATGAACATATGATAGTAACAAAGGGTGGTTGTAGTTATAAAAATGGTGCCTGCCACAGGTAATATTTATTAACTTTGGGATTGGCTTAAGGTAATAAACAGGGAAGGGGGAGGGGGAGAACAAGGGTGTGAGCAGGCAGTTCTTTTGTACTGCTGCTAATGAGCCAAAGCAACGACAAGTTTGTGTTTAAGAAACAATCAGAATTAACCAAGGACAGCTCTGAAACTGTAAGTCATTTCTTAACCATTTCTCAGGTGGAAAAACAGGATAACCTTGTATCAGTAGGCTACTGTGGTCTCAGTTTAAATTAACAAACACACAGCATTTATCAGTTATGGATACTATTTGCTAACAGAAGGGAATAAGAGAGAAAAGGGAAGATGAGTGTGTGTGTGTGTGTGTGTGTGTGTGTGTGTGTGTGTGTGTGTGTGTGTGGTGGGGGGGGGCTGCTTACAAGCCAAACCAGAGTGGTCTCCAGGGGGAAATTAATATTGGCTCAAACAGGCAGACACATACTCAAAGTTAACTTTAGCTGTCTGCAGACAGTTCAGACCCGGACTGCGCTTTTTCTTATAAGAATGATAAAGGTGGTACTGCAGTTGAATACTTAAGAGTGGTGTTAGGTCTAGAAAAGAAGAGTACAGAGAGGAGTAAGCACTTTTGAGATGGCAAAGATATATTATAAAGATTACAAAAAACAAACTGAGCAAATAGCTACTGCATACAGGAAAATATGTCTTGAACCATTTACTAGTATATGCAGATACAGAGCCAACTGGAAAAACTTCAGTTAGAAGGAACCTCATCAGACAGTTATGCAGTCACAGATAAAAATATAGCAAGCAGCACTCTGTCCTGGGTCTCTAATGTGATTCTATCCACCAGTAACAGCACAATTATATAGAAATAATTAGACACCAGTATAAAATGTCTACACGCAACACATTTACATGAATAACATTAGTGAACAAGGTGCAGCTATGCAAACCGACCATACTATTATACTAAAAACAACTTGCTGCAGACAAAATGCTAGCATGCCATAGTAGCTTCCAGTAATAAAGCATGAATCATATTAGATGTCTAACACAATTCAACATAAATAGGCATATACAGTTGTAAAATGTCTAACACAATTCAACATAAAAAAGCATATACAGTTGTAAAACACTTACTGGAAAGACACTCAGCTCCTCATGGGGCTTATAGCAGAGTGGATTGTAGTTATAAAAATGGTACCTGCCACAGGTAATATTTATTAACTTTGGGATTGGCTTAAGGTAATAAACAGGGAAGGGGAGGAGGAGAACAAGGGTGTGAACAGGCAGTTCTTTTGCACTGCTGCTAATGGGCCAAAGCAAAGACAAGTTTGTGTTTAAGAAACAATCAGAATTGACCAACGACTGCTCTGAAACTAAGTCATTTCTTAACCATTTATCAGGTGGAAAAACAGGATAAACTTGTATCAGTAGGCTACTGTGGTCTCAGTTTAAATTAACAAACACAGTATTTATCAGTTATGGATACTATTTGCTAACAGAAGGGAATAAGAGAGAAAAGGGAAGATGAGTGCGTGTGTGTGTAGGGGGTCTGCTTACAAGCCAAGGCAAAGTGCTCTCCAGGGGAAAATTAATATTGGCTCAAACAGGTAGACACATACTCAAAGTTAACTTCAGCTGTTTGCAGACAGTTCAGACCAGGACTGCACTTTTCTTATATGAATGATAAAGGTGGTACCGCAGTTGAATAAGTAAGAGTGCTGTTAGGTTCAAAGTTAACTTTAGCTGTTTGCAGACAGTTCAGACCCGGACTGCACTTTTCTTATAAGAATGATAAAGGTGGTACCACAGTTAAATACTTGAGTGGTGTTAGGTTCAAAGTTAACTTTAGCTGTTTGCAGACAGTTCAGACCCGGACTGTGCTTTTCTTATAAGAATGATAAAGGTGGTACCGCAGTTGAATACTTAAGAGTTGTGTTAAGTTGGAGAGACACTGAGCTCCTCATGGAGCCTGTAGCAGAGTAGATTGTAGTTATTAACATTAACATTCCATCCTGATATATAAAATACTATAGAACAATAATAGAATAATATAGAATTTCTTAACTCTTTTAAGAAAATTATCCATATAATAATTTACCATACGGAGCTCAGTTGATATTGCTGGTTAAATGTATGAGTGATAATCCAATAGATCTATCTTTATCTATTGGATTAGGAATGACTTTCATTCCATGTTTAATGGGAAATTCATATTTACTTGTATTTGATACTTTAGAATGAATGTTTTATAGAAGTACTTTTTTAAAGCCTGACCAAAATTTTACACTACTTATATTTAAAGAAGAAAGAACATTACATTACACTCCCAAGTTTACACACATAAAAATAACATCCAGTGTTATCAGAGAATATGGTATAACTACTATAATCAAAATAAAAAAAAAGAAGCAAAAGGTTTCTTCCAACAATAACTTGAAATGGATTTAACATTCTTATCATTAAATACTAATGGCTTAAATAATGGAAATAAAGGATCAAACTTACTAAAATATTTAAATCTAAATAAGGCACAAGTAGTATTTCTCCAGGAAACGCATTTTAAGACTAATGATACCTTTATTTGAAACCCTAAGGACTATAAAGTCTTAGCTCAATCCTCCTATAGAACAAAGACAAAAGGAGTATCAATTCTCAGGAAGAAAAACATAATTGCTCCAAAAGTTATTTATAAATATGAAGATAAAGAAGTTCTACTAGCATTTGTTATAATTAAATTTAATAACAAAATATGGACCTTAGCTAATCTATATTGGTTCCCAGGAATTGGAGCAGGAATGGTTAAAAAAACACCTAGATTTTATTTCCAACAATTATAAAGGAAATCTTATACTGGGTGAAGACTTTAATTGTACTTTAGAAGCTTCTGAAACCACCAAGAAGTCTTTTCGCATAGCAACTATTTAAAAATCCTTAAAAAAATGGATTGATTCATTTCATTTAATAGACACTTTTAAAGTAAAAGATGATAAATCCTTATTATTTTTCCACAAAGACCATAGATTTGAAACACAAACTAGAATAGACAAATTATTCATAGCTCAAGATTTACAAACAAAAATCCTCAACTTCTCAATAGTTCCATGCCCCTTTTTTCAGATCATGACTCTCTGATAATGAAGCTCCAAATAGAGTTTAAACCTTTAATCCTCTCAACTAGAATTCCATCATATATCATGAAACTTAAAGAATTCAGACCCTAGATGTTGTCAGAACTACAATTATTTCTTGAAATTAATAATACAACAGAAATCAGTAGAGTCATGGTTTGGGACTCATTAAAAGCATATGTATTTGTTAAGACCCTTAGCTGGTACAAAAACAAAGTTAGAGAGTGGGAATCTGAATCATTAGACTTGCAAACCAGACTCTTGACGACAAAATCTAAAAAAAAAAATCAGAATTGTCCAGACGTCAAAAAAGAAATAGAGGAATTAAATAAAAATATAATGAAATTCTAACACACAAAACTTGTCTAGCCTTGGAAAAATTAAAAATAAACTCATTAGCCACCTCCCCCAGATATCTACATAACTTATCTACAAGAATTAAAATACAATCTAAAGCAAATAATATTAGTAGTACATATTATGAAAAGGAAGGGAAAAAGTATCAGATATAGAAGACATCCTTGAAGCATTTCAGTTCCTTTATATGGAACACTTCAAAAAAGAAGATTTAGATACCAACCAAATAAACTTGGATACAAACCTTATCAATATAAAAAAAATCCCCAAAACTTAAAACTAGACCTACAAAAACCTATATCCTACAAAGAAATTGTTGACAAGATAAAATAAAGTAAATCTAACAAAGCTCCAGGGATAGATGGCATAATTACAGAAATTTATAAACTCTTCCCTTCAACAGTAATCTCCCTTTTTCATAAAACTTTGCTAGAAGTCCGGTCAGAAGCAAAAATACCACTGTCATGGAAATAGTCTCTCATAACACTAATTCTAAAAGATAATAAACCATCAGACCTTTGCACCTCATACAGACCTATATAATTACCGAATAATGATTACAAAATATTAATGTCAATCCTAGCTAACAGAATGAAAATCCCACTTTCAAAGACAATTAATAATGATCAAACTGGATTTTTATATAACAGGCACACACATGATAATATTAAAAGGATACTTACTCTTATAGATTATGTGAATAAAGAAGATAGAGAAACACTTGTAATCAGATTAGACATAGAAAAAATATTTGCTTCCCTCAACTGGGAATATCTATTTAAAACTTTAGCATTATTTGAATTTCCTCCTCCTTTCATCTTATTACTAAAAAACATATATATTAATAACCTAGCCTACATTAAATTAGGTCCTTTCACCTCAGAATCTATCCATATAATGAAAGGTACTAAACAAGGATACCCCCTTTCTCCTATTTTATTTCCTTTGGCTATAGAAATACTTGCAGAAATAATACGCAATAATCCAAGAATAAAAGAAATAGAAGTCTATGACCAGTACATATCTAAAATAATGCCTTTTGCTGATGATATTTTTTTAACCCTATCAAACTCCAGAGAGTCATTAGGAGAGCTAGAAGAAGTAATGGAGAAATGTTATAAGATTTCAGGTCTACACTTTAATAGATCAAAATCAAAATTTCTATTTTTAAATAAGAAAAAAGACCTACAAGTTACATATAAATCCATCATAGGAAAACAACTTATGCCAAATTATTTAGGAATAGTGTTATGCAAAAATATAAATGAAACCATATTAATAAATTATAAAAACATTATTGAAACAATAAAAATATATATAGAAAAGTGGAACAAAATTATATTAACTTTTGAAGACAGATTGCAATTAATAAAAAATGTTCTTATTGTCAAAGATACTATATGTAGCATTAGCAATACAATTAATTCCTGAAAGATGCATTCTTAAAGAAATAAACTCATGTTTAATAAAATGTTTATGGTATCCCAAAAAGAATATAGTAGCTCTAACTCATCACATAAAACCCTGGAAAGGAGGACTGAACTTCCCAGAAATAGAAATATATATAAAAGCATATGTGCTTAAAACTACAACAGACTGGATAAACCCAAATTATTTTGTCAACTGGAAAGAATTAACAATGGCTATATTAACAAATGAATTTAATCTGTTAAAAAAAATGAATAGTAGACAAATCAAACAAACCTTGGTACATACTATGCATAAGTATACAATATAATATAACAAAACCTTCTAAAACAACACTGATTAATCATTACATAAATTCCTTTAGGAAACTTATCAATGCAAACATAGATCTAAAACTTTGGTTTGCCCTTTTAACCCCATTTACCATCACTAAGATCTTTCCTCACAAAATATATAGGGAAACAATAACCTCCTGGGAACAACATGGATTCTTATGCTGGTTTCAATGTGTAAATAAATTAAATGTTTTTGATATACATATGACAAAAACTGCTTACAATATTCCAACACAGGACTGGTTAGCCTTACAAAGCATTTTAATGTACACTCAAGATTTATGCAGATCAATTAATAATTTATTTAAAGATATTCCAAATCTAATAAGTTGTCTGTATGAATTTATATATAATAGTTGTGAAAAGAAAAATTCCATTTCAAATCTATATCAACAGTTAATAACATATAAAACAATTCCCAAACCATCATACTGGCAGTTCTTAACAAAAGGTCAGTCATTGCAATTAACATAAGAAATTAAAAGTAACATCTTACTATCAGTTAATTACACCTCTAACACACAGTACTGGAAAATATTTAACTGGAAATACTTACATAGAGCATTTATAACACCAGATAGAATTAAAAAGATCAGTGCTACTAAAAATGTTTTTTTGCTGGAGGTGTGAAAAGTCAAATAAAGCAGACTGAATTCATATTTTTTATGAATGTAATAAAATGAAATCATATTGGAATGGAATCAATCATTTTTTACAAGCTATATTTAATGAATCCTTTACCTTAATTAAAGTATTGATAGCACTAAATGCAAATGAAGGTCCCTACCTGAATAAGACAAATATGTATTTGTTATGGACAGTACTTGCTATGTCTAGGAAATGCGTAACCAGAAGGTATAATTCAAATACACCCCTGACCTTGGAAGAATTCTATACTTTACTGAAGACAACTGCATTGATGGAAATAAAAAATCAAAGAACTACGAATCTATCCCAGGCCATTGGTAAATAATCCTTGCAAGAAAGTTATATCTTTGTTGGACACTCTGCAATAATCAGTATTTTATCTCTGATAACTGATCTGTTACTTCTATATTTAATAACATACAGTGTATATAATTGAAAGTCAGGCTATTGCAAATATTGCATATAGTTGTTTAAAATGATATTTAAAAATATTATGTAAATGATATTTTAATTGAAAATAAAAACAAATTGAGAAAAAAATGCAGGACACTTTTGCTAACTGAAAGAGATGAAGTGCAAATAAATTTACTTATATAAGCTTTTTTTGAATTCAGAGGGCTATAGAATCAGTGACAGACAGGCTGCAAGGAGGAGTTCTACTACTGGCACAGTCTCAAAGAAATGTAACTCCTTATACCAGTAGTATAAAAGACAATCAAATAAAAACAAAAAGCTGTGCTCACACCTTGGATAGCCTGGCTTAACAGAATGTCAGGCAACCCCCACTATTAATCTGAATGAATAAAATGCAGAGACCAGCATTATGAAGCAAATAAATAAATGCAGTACGATTTTGCTATCAATGAAACAGAAAACAAAATGCAGACAGAAAGCAACACTATGAAGCAAATAAATTCAGTACAGTTTGGTTAACTATCACTGAAACAGAAAAACAAAATGTAGACAGAGACCAGCAATATAATGTAAATAAATAAATGCAGTACAGTATTGCTAACTCTCACTGAAACAGATGAAATGCAAAAAAGTATTCTTATATAAGCTTTGTGTATCCAGATGGCTATAGAGTCAGTCACAGCCAGGCTACAAGGAGCAGCTCTGATACTCACACAGTCTCACAGAAATGTACCTCCCTATACCACTAGTAATAAAAGAAAACTTAGGCCCTCAATGAAGCAGATAAACAATAAAAGCTGTATTCACACCATGGATAAGCTGGCTTTACTGAATGTAAAGCAACCCCCACTGAGAAACCACCTGAACAAAATGCTGACAGACCAGCAATATTAAGCAAATAATTAAATTCAGTACAGCTTTGTTAACTATCACTCAAACAGAAAAAGAAAATGCAGACAGATACCAGCAATATTAAGCAAAAATAATTAAATGCAGTACCGTTTTGTTAGCTATCACAGAAACAGAAAAAACAAAATGTAGACATAGAAAAGCAATATGACACTGCTGACCTGACCTGACAATATGCCAGGCTGCGTTCTACACGAACTACAGAATGAACTGGCACCCTACCTAAGCACCTTGTTCAATCATAGCCTCACCTCAGGCTTTGTACCCACTGAATGGTGCACCATGACAGTTATCCCACTCCACAAAGGGGGAGCCACGACGGACCCCAGAAACTACCACCCCATTAGCCTGACGAGCGTGGTCTGCAAGGCCATGGAACGTATCATCATGGAACTCATAAACAAAGACATTGGTAATTTCCAAACTCTGGACCCTACTCAGTTTGGATTTGTAAAAGGCAGATCATGTCTCCTAAACCTGATTGACTTCTTTGAAGCAGTCACCAAAGCCATAGATGAGGGTAAAATGGTTCACACAGCTTATCTAGATCTCGCCAAGGCTTTCGACACCATCCCCCACTCTGGAATTATATATAAGCTCACTAAACTAGGTATAAATCCCTATGTCACAAGATGGGTTGCCAACTGGCTCACGGACAGAACCCACACTGTGAAAGTAGCGGATTCCAAATCCGACATCAGACCAGTGACAAGTGGAGTACCACAGGGTTCAGTCCTGGGTCCTCTCCTGTTTGGTATCTACTTCTCTGAAGTGCAGGCCAACACAGGTCTTTGGCTAACAAAGTTTGCAGATGACTGCAAACTAAGAGCCATAATCGAAACTCCTAACGATGTGGACAAACTACAAAAGGGCCTCACTGAGACAGATATCTGGTGTCAAAGCCATGGCCTGAAGCTCAATGCCAAAAAGTGTATTGATATCCCCTTTGGTAAAAACTCTGTACCCATCAACTACCACATAGCTGGTAGTCTACTTAATGCCGAAAATGTGATAAGAGACCTTGGTACACAGGTGGACAGTAGTCTCTCCTTTGATAATCACATCGCCACAGTGGTCAGGAAATCCTTCTACGTGGCTCATCTCATCACAAAAGGATTCTCATCCAGAAAAAAAGAGGTCATTTTTTCCCTCTACTCATCACTCATTAGACCCATTATAGAGTACAATGCCCCTTTTGGTATGTACGTCACAAGACATCTACAACAACTGGAAAGACCACAAAAATACCTCACAAAGATGATTACTGGCCTCAAACAGATGCCCTATGCAGACCGGCTCAAAAAGCTACAGCTTTACTCCATTGCATATCGCCTACTCAGGGGCGATCTCTGCCTAACATGCATATATCAAACCCAGAGCTGTTGGACATGCTCCACTTAAAGAAATCCCAATCCCTCTGAGCTACACGCTCTAGGGACCTTAACCTTGTCACCATAATAAACAGAACATGCTGGAGGGATAGATTCCTGTCCCAGAGACTTCCCATACTCTGGAACAGACTACCTATCTATGTCAAACAGACCTCCTCATTAGCACTCTTCAAGAAAAATCTTGATGATTGGATGGGAAATGGGAACTTCACCCTGGGGATCAATTCTGTGGCTCTGCTTGACAGGGGCACAGGAAAATAATTTTCTTGGGTGGCAAAAGCCAGGGTACATTTTTTGGCTAGGCTTGTATGGGCCCTAGGGCCAATAGCCTAGTACCTACCTATGAACCTATAATATCAAGCAAAAAATAAATGCAGTACTGTTTTCTTAACTGTCACTGAAACAGATCAAATGCAAAAAAGCATACTTATATAAACTTTGCATCTAAAAGACTATAAAATCAGTCACTGCCTGGCAACAAGGAGCAGCTCTGATACTGACACATTCTCACAGTAATGTAGCTCTTTATACCAGCAGAAGAAAAAAAGACCCTCATGCAATCCAATAAACACAAAAAAACTGTGCCTACACATTGGATAGGCTGGCTTCACAAAATGTAAAGCAACTCACACTGTGAAACCACTTAAAGAAAGAAAGAAAATGCAGATAGAGATCAGCAATATCAAGGAAATAAATAAACACAGCAGAGTTCTGTTAACTATCACTGAAACAGAAAAACAAAATGTACAAAGCTACCCTCAATATCAAGCAAATACATAATGCAGTACAGTTCTGTAACTAGCAATGAAACAAAAAAAATGCAGAGACCAGAAATATCAAGCAAATAAGTAAATGCAACACAGTTTTGTTAGCTATCACTGAAACAGATCAAGTATAAATAATTATACTTATATAAGCTTTTTCTATCCAAAGGGCTATAGAATTAGTCATAACCAGGCTACAAAATGGAGCTCTGATACTGACACAATCTCACAGAAATGTAACTGCTTATACCAGTAGTATAAAATAAAAGTTAGACCACCAGTCAATCAGACAAACCTAAAAAGGTGTGCTCACTCCTTGGAGAGGCTGGCTTCAAAGAATGAAAAGCAACCCCAACTGTAAACCCGGCTGAACAAAATGTATGCAGAAACCAGAAATATCAAGAAAACAAATAAATGCTGTACATTTTTGTTAACAATCACCAAAAGAAAAAACAAAATACAAACAGAGAGCACCAATATCAAACAAATAAATAAATACAGTACAGTTTTAATTATAACTGAAACATAAAACAAAATGCAAAGTTCAGCAATATTACGTAAATAAATGGAGTACAGTTTTTTTAATTGCTAAAAAAGAAAAACAAAATGCATGCAGAGACCAGTAATAGCAAGTAAATAAATAAATGCATTACTGTTTTGTTAACTATCACTGAAACAGAAAAACAATATGCAGACAAAGACCAGCAAAATCAAGAAAATAAATACATGCACTACAGTTTTAACTATCAATGACAAAACAAAACAAAATGTAGACAGAGACCAGCAAAATCAAGCAAATAAATAAATGCACTGCAGTTTTTTAACTGTCACTGACAAAAACAAAATGCAGACAGTGACCAGCAATATCAAGCAAATAAATAAATGCACTAAAATTTTGTTAACTATCAATGACAAAACAAAACAAAATGCAGAAGGAGACCAGCAATATCAAACAGACAAATAAATGCAGTACAGTTTTGTTAACTATCACTGAAATAGATGTAGTGCAAAAAAGTATACTTATTTAAGCATTTTGTATCCATAGGCCTATAGAATCAGTCACAGCCAGGCTACAAACAGGATATCTGATACTGACACAGTCTCACAGAAATATCGCTCCTTATACTAGTGGTATAAAAGTAAACCAACTGTCATGCAATCAGATAAACTGAAAAAGTTGTGCTCACAACTTGGATAGGCTGATTTCAAAGAATGTAAAGCAACCTCCACTGTGAGACCAGCTAAACAAAATGCAGACAGAGACAGCAATATCAAACAAATAAATAAATATAGCACAGCTATGTTAACTATCACTGAAACAAAGAAACAAAATCCAGAGACCAGCAATATTAAGCAAATAAATGAATGCAGTACAGCTTCATCAATCACTGAAACAGAAAAACAAAATTGAGACAGAGACCATTAAACTCAGTAAATAAATAAATTCAATGCAGTTTAAGTATAACTGGCAAACAAAAACAAAATGCAGACAGTGCCCAGCAATATCAAGCAAATAAATAAATTCAGTTCAGTTTTTAACTGTTGCTGAAACAAACAAACAAAATGCAGAGATCATCAATATCAAACAAATAAATACAGCACTGTTTTGTAAACTATCACTGAAATAGATCAAGTACAAAAAAATATAATTATATAACATAACTATGCCACTTCCATAGGGGATTAAAAGAATGCTTTAGCTAAGCATTTTAAATCTGGAAACTGTAAGGTTAATTTTAAGTTTTTAGTTTTAAAAGCTTTAAAAGATGTAGAATTATGCTTTAACCCTGAAGATGAATTAGCATGGCTTGAATATAAGTAGCAGTGGTAAAACTAAATGCCTACCATTTTCCAGGCTTGAATAGTAGGGAAGAGTTCATTATGTTTTTGATACACAAAGGGTCAAAACACTGAGCAAGCCTGTCATGTGACATATTAATTGCTATTTAAATGTTTTGTAATTGTATTCACTTCAGTCTGAAGAAGTCTTTTTTTTAAGATGAACATACTTACTGAAGTTCTACAACTATTAAAATGGATTTTTCTTTACTGGTTTTATTTTCTTTTTGATAGTTTGGTTAAACCAGAACCGAATTTCACTGTTTTTGTTAGATTTCTTGATTTATAGTGAAATGGAGAATGCCACTACCTCAGGAACTGGCTTTTTATCTTTACCTATGGAATGTACCCTGAATGATATTCCAACAGGTTTTTTTATTGTTAATTAACAAGGGAATGCTGGCTTCACAGTTAGACAAACCAGTGTAGTAACTGGTGCTGTGAATGGGATCAAAAGTGATGAAGTTTGCTTCACCCATCAATCCATTCAACAATGGAAATTTCCAAGGAACTGCCACTCCCAATGTAAGTCATTCTGATGTTTTCTTAGATTTAGAAAAAATATTTAACTAAACTTAAAATACTACAACGGGACAATTTATTTTTTGAAAACAGTTTGAGGAGCCTTAGAGTGCCAAATGGGCTAAGAGTCAAAAAACTACCAGAAGGCAATACTTTTTCAAAAGAAATTATGGAAAATGTCTTGAAATTAATCAAAACACTGGCTTGCAATATATGCAGCTCATTATTTCTCTTAACAAAGAAAACATTAGCAATCTAAATGATAAGATTCAACTTAATTTTAATAAACTGAAAGAAAGCATATCAGTGGATAACTTTTAGTCTAAAATGTTTATAATTCAAGATCATTTGATCAAACTGAATGAAGCATTACTGAAAAGAAAGACCAAAACCTTTGAAAGAGACCGGTGAGATTATGAAGGGGGCATGGCCTTAGATTACAGCATCATATCACAGGAAGAAGAAGTGAATTTCTTCCAACTGAGGAACAGTGAAAGTAATACAATAAGGAGGTTGAAATGCTTGTTCCAAAAGCAAAAGGGACAGAGCAAAAGCTACCAGCATAAAATCAGCATGTTAGTATTCCTCCTTCTACTTTAACAGCTTCTTCAAGTATATCAGCTGGAACTGCTGAAAATGGACATGTAAACAGGCAGGTTCAATTGGAACCAAACAAAGCTTCATTTTAACACATTTTTGTTTATCAGCAAAACAGTGGCCAAACAAGAAGATGGGCTCAAGTGACTTCCACTAATAACAAAGAGTATTGTACTAAACATCAAAATTAAAAAACTGGAGGAGAAACAACTTCAAAAGAAAGACCTGAGTACTGTACGTTTTAATATAGTTAATTTATATAAACATGACTTAACTACAACTGAATGTATGACTTTAAGGAAAGGTTGGAATTCTGTTCCTTCTAACTGAGCTAATAAGATGGATATTATCAACAGTTTAAGGGATTATGTAAGGCAGCTAAATTTTAAATTCATTTTCAAAAATCAAGGTTATATTGGTGACAAGTTTGTGAAGCCTAGTATTTATAACCTAGCTCTAAGGAAAGAATTAGATTTATTTTTTTAAATATGTGTGAAGTTCAAATTTTACAAATGTTTGATAACAAAACGTCCTTCAGGTATTAT
This sequence comes from Protopterus annectens, assembly GCF_019279795.1. NCBI lineage: Eukaryota > Metazoa > Chordata > Ceratodontiformes > Protopteridae > Protopterus > Protopterus annectens. The sequence goes on from NC_056741.1 coordinate 1,875,601,388, forward strand.
AATATGACTTGTGAAGAAAGGACTGCTTTTTATGCTTTGAAAACTGATGAAAGAATATTAATTTTCAAAGCAGACAAAGGGGGAGCTTTGGTCATAATGAATAGAGAAAATTATGAGTCTGAAATGTTTAGGTTATCGTCTGACAAAGATTTTTATGACAAAGTTTCTTTTAGAGAAGTTAAAAAATGTTATTCTTTTATAAATTCTATGATTGAAGAATGGTTTTGTACTGGAAGAATAACAGAAGCTACAAGGAAGTATTTTATGACTGACAACCCTAAAGTCAGATGAATTTTTGGAATACCAAAATTTCATAAGGACTTGAATAGCCTATAGTTTCCAGTACTAACAGCAGAACTGAGAGTATGGCCATTTATGTTCACAAGCATTTACAGCAAATTGTAGTAAAGAACAAAACTTACATTAAAGACACCTTTGATTTTGTCTACAAGCTTAAATATGTCAAAAGTTTAGACAGTGACTTGTTAGTCACTTTAAACATCAAATCATTATATACGGTCATACTGAATAAAGAATATATGGACACAGTTAGGTCAGCACTGATACGATCAAAAATGTTTTCCAGCAATATGATGTTGCTTTTGATGGAATTGTTGGACATTATCTTGAGTTACAATTTCTTTAGTTTCAACAACCAATTCTTTAGACAAACTAATGGAGCATCTATGGGGCAGCAATGGCCCCCAGTTATGCAAATTTATTCATGAATGAGTGGAAGACCACCCCTTGTCTTGATAGTGTTTACACGGACAAAATAGTGACCATGTTTCATTTTATTCATGACCTGTATTTGGTCTGGAGAGGAACAGATACTACTTTGGAAAGCTTTATAACTTATATAAATAATGCATGTAGCTATTTGAAATTTACTTATCAGTACAACCAAATTTCTATTAATTTTTTAGATGTATGTATTTTTAAGGTAGGGGACAGACTTGCCAGCAAAATTTACAAAACAGAAGTTCAAAACAACTCATATTTGCATTTTAGCAGTATGCACCCCTTCAGAACCAAAATAAACTTAGCTAAAAGCCAAGTGATGAGAATCAGTGAATTAACTGCCAGTGACGAAGATTATGTAATAGAAAGCAGTAATTTTTGTGATAAATTACAAAATAAGGGGTATCCACAGAGTTTGGTTTCTAACACTAAGTTTATGGTTACACAGCACAGAAGTGCAACTACATCTAAATACAAAAATTCAGAACTAACGACTATAAAATTAGAATGCCTGTAACAAACAGTTTGGATTCCAGTGTTATAAAAAATATAATGACTAACAATTGAAATCTTTTCAGAGGAGCTCCTGACATTACAGAAGTTATCGGTAATAAACCACTTTTTACACAAAGAAGGGCCAAATGTTTTAAGAACTTTTTTCAAGAAAAATTGAATTTGCCCAAAGTTGGAAGGAAAGGAAATGCATGATCAAATTTTACAACTGTAATGTGCAATTTATTGTACACTGGAGAAACACAATTATTAACAACATGAAAATCTACATTAATTAAACATTCTCTTGTAAGTCTAAATTTATGGTTTATTTAGTATTCTGTACAACATGTAACTGTTACTACATTGGAAGAGCAACACATGACTTAAACAAGAAAAATGTATGAACACAAATATGCCATTTCTATAGAGGATGAAAAGAATGCATTAGCTAAGCAGTTTAAATCTGGAAACTGTAAGGTTTATTTTAAGTTTTTAGTTTTAGAAGCTTTAAAATATGCAGAATTATGCTTTAACCCTGAAGATGAATTAGGATGGCTTGAATATAAGTGGCAGGTAAATGCCTGCCATTTGGAGGTTTGAATAATAGGGAAGAGTTCATTGTTTTTGAAATGCAAAGGGTAAAACACTGAGCAAGCTTGTCATGTGATATTAATTGGTTATTTAAATGTTTTGTAATTGCATTCACTTCAGTCTAAAGAAGTCTTTTTTAAGCCAGACGTGCTTGCTGAAGTTCTGCAAGTATTAAAGTGAATTTTTCTTCACTGGTTTTATTTTCTTTTTGATAGTTTGGTTACACTGAATTTCACTGTTTTTCTTTGTTGTTGCAGTACAGTTTTGTTAACAATCACAGAAACAGAAAAACAAAATGCAGAGACCAGCCATATCAAGCAAAAAAAAATAATTCAGCACAGTTTTAACTGTCACTGAAATAGATTAAATGCAAAAAAAGGATATATAAGCTTTGCATCCAGAAGGATATAGAATCAGTCACAGCCAGGCAACAGGGAGCAGCTCTGAAACTGGAACAGTCACAGAGTAATGTAACTATTTATACCACCAGTATAAAAGAACTTAGACCTTCAGGCAATTGAGTAAACATGAAACGCTGTCCCTGCACCATGGATAGGCTGACTTCACAGAATGTAACTCAACTCACACTGTGAATCCACTTAAGGAAAATGTGGACAGAAATCAGCAATATAAAGAAAATAAACACAGTAGACTTTTGTCAACTATCACTGAAAGAAAAAAACAAAATGCACAATGAGAGCTGCAATATCAAACAAATACATAAATGCAGTTCAGATTTGTAACTACCATTGAAACAGAAAAACAAAATGCACAAGACCCACAATATCAAGCAAATACATAAATGCAGTACAGTTTTGTAACTACCACCGGAACAGAAAAAAAATACATTGGATACTCACACAGTCTCACAGAAATTCCTATACCAGTACTATAAAAGAAATTTTAGACCCTCAATCAGATAAACAATAAAAGCTGTGCTCACACCATGTAGAAGCTGGCTACACAGAATGTAAAGCAAACATTACTGAGAAACCAGCTGAACAAAATGCAGACAGAGACCAGCATTATCAAGCAATTAAATAAATGTAGTACAGTTTTATCTGTCACTGAAACAAAAAGAAAATACAGAGACCAGCAATATCAAGCAAATAAATAAGTGCAGCACAGTTTAGTTAACTATCACTGAAACAGATCAAATGCAAAAGAGTACACCTATATAAGCATTGCAAACCCAGATGGATATAGAATCAGTCACAGCCAAAGAGCAACAAGGAGCAGCTCTGATACTGACACAGTCTCATGGTAATGTCACTCCTTATACAACCAGTAGGAAAAGAAATCATAGACCCTGTGGCAGTCAAATAAACACAAAAGGCTGTGCTCCCACATTGGATAGGCTAGCTCACAAAATGTACAGCAACCCTGCCAATGAAACTAGTAGAACAAAATGCAGAGAACAGCAAATATCAGGCAATAAATAAATGCAATATAATTTTGTAACTATCACTTAAACAGAAAAACAAAATGCAGGGAAAGACAAGCATTACCAACCAAATACATAAATTCAATACAGTTTTGTTAAATGTCACTGAAACAGAAAAAAATGCAGAGAGAACTGCAGTCACAGTGGTGCAGCAATAGCATTGTTGCCTCACAGCAAGAGGTTCTCTGGTTCGATTCTCAGCTGGGGTGCCTTCTTTGAGGAGTCTGCATGTTCTCCCTGCATTCATGTGTTTTTTTTCCGAGTGCTCTGGTTTCCTCCCATGTCACAAAGACATGCGTCTGGAGCATTTCTCCCTGGGCCTCTGCTAAAAATTGGCTTTGCTTCAAGTCAGACTTTCCCGGTTAACAAATGTTAAATAAATAAAGTAAATGCAGCACAGTTTTGTTAACTATCACTGAAACAGATGAAGTGCAAAAAAGAATACTTGTATAATATTTTTATATCAAGAGGGCTATAGAATACATCACAGGCAGACTACAAAAAAGTATACTTATATAAGATTGTTATATCCAGAGGGCTATAGAATAAGTCACAGCCAGACTACAAAGAGGATCTCTGATACTGACACAGTCTCACAGAAATGTAATTCATTATACCAGTGATATAAAAGAAAACTTAGACCATCAGACAATCAGATAAACACTAAAAGCTCTGCTCACACTGTGGATAGGCGGGCTTCAAAGAAAGCAACCCCATTGTGAAACTGGTTGAACAAAATTCAGACAGAGACCAGCAATATCAAGCAAATAAATAAATGCAGTACAACTTTGATAAATATCACTGAAACAGAAAAACAAAATGAAGAAATGGACCAGCAATATGAAATAAATAAATAACTGCAGAACAGTTTTCTGTCACTGAAACAGAAAAACAAAATGCAGACAGAGACCAGCAATATCAAGCAAATAAATGCAGCAGGGTTTTGTTAGCTATCACTGAAACAGATCAAATGCAAAAAAGTATATAATTTAAGCATTGTAAAATGAAAAAAAGGCTTCCACCACAACGAAAAGTTCACTGAGAAATTCTGTTAAAATGTAGGCTTTAATAAAACGAAGAAATAAAAAGCACAAATTGTGCTGTTCAAGTTGCAGGTCAAAGAGGATAAGCGCTTTCAGTTAAAAAACCTTCTTCAGATCCTAGTGTGTAGACCTAACTTACTGCTGTTAAATAAAGATCCTTAATTGCTCAACCAATAAGCATTGTGTATGCAGATGTCCATAGAATCAGTCACAACCAGACTAGAAGGAGCAGCTAAGATAGTGACACTGTCTTACACAAATGTAACTCCCTATACCAGTAGTAAGAAAGAAAACATTAACCCTCAGGCAATCAGATAAACATAAAAAGATGTGCTCACACCTTAGATAGGCTGGCATCACTTAATGTAAAGCTACCCTTCCTGTCAAACCAGTGAACGAAATGTAGGCAGAGACCAGCAATATCAAGCAAATAAATAAATGCAGCACAATGTTGTTAACTGTCACTGAAACAGTAAAACAAAATACAAAATGACACTAGCAATATCAAGAAAAAATATTAATAAAATAAAAACTAAACACAGTATATTTTGTAAAAAGTCAGTGAAACAGAAAGCCAAAATGCAGACAGAGACCAGCAATATCAAGTAAATAAATATATGCAGTATGGTTTTAACTATCACTGAAACAGAAAAACAAAATGCAGAGACCATCAACATCAAACAAACAAATACAGCACAGTTGTGTTAACTGTCACTGAAATAGATCAAGTACTAACAGTGTACTTATATAAGCTTTGTGTATGCAGATGGGTATAGAATCAGTTATAGCCAGTCTACAAGTAACAGCTCTGATACTGACAATCTCACAGAAATGTAACTCCTTATACTAGTAGTATAAATGAAAACTTAGGCAGTCATGCAATCAAATAAACAGAAAATGCTGTGCTCACACCCTGGATTGGCTAGCATCACAGAATGTAAAGCAACTCCCACTGTGAAACTGGCTGAACAAAATGCAGAAAGAGACCAGTAATATCAACCAAATATACAAATGCAGCATGGTGTTAACTATCATGGAAACAGATGTAGTGCAAAAACTTTTACTTATACAAACTTTTTGAATCAGAGGCTATAGAATCAGTCACAGCCAGGCTACAAGGAGAAGCTCTACTACTGGCACAGTCTCACAGAAATGTAACTTCTTATACCAGTAGTATAAATGAAAACATAGTCTGTCAGGCTATCAAATAAACACACTTAGGATAGGGTGGCTTCAAAGAATATAAGGCAACCTCAACTGTGAAACCAGGCTGAACAAAATGGAGAATTAGAACAGCAATATCACGCAAATAAATACATGCTGCACAGTTTTAACTATCACTGAAACAGATCAAGTGCAAAAAAATACATATGTAAGCTTTTTAAATCCAGTTAACTATCACTGAAACAGAAAACAAATAGAGAAAGAGAGAACAGCAGTATTAATCATATAAATAAATGCAGCTCAGTGTTAACTATCACTGAAACAGATGAAGTGCAAAAAGTATACTTATATAAACTTTTAGTATCCACAGGGTTATAGAATCACAACCAGACTAGAAAGAGTATCTCTGATATTGACAGTCTCACAGCAAAGTAACTCCTTATACCAGTGGTATAAAACAAAACTTTGACCATCAGACAATCAGATAAACATTAAAACCTCTGCTCACACCTTGGATAGGTTAGCTTCAAAAAATGTGTAACTCCTTAAACTAGTGGTATAAAAGAAAACTTAGACCATCAGACAATCAGATAAACACTAAAACCTCTGCTCACTCATATATGCTAGCTTCAAAAAATGTGAAGAACCCCCCACTGTGAAACTGGCTGGACAAAATGCAAAGACCAGCAATATCAAGCAAATAAATAAATGCAATACAGCTTTGTTAAACATCACTGATGCAGAAAAATAAAATGCAGAAATAGACCAGCAAAATTAAATGAATAAATACAGAATTGTTTTATCAATTGCTGAAACAGAATACCAAATGGAGACAGAGACCAGCACTATCAAGCAAATAAATGCAGTACAGTTTTCTATCACTGAAAAAAAAAAACCACAAACAGACACTAGCAATGCCAGAGAACAGCAGTGTCAAGCAAATAAATACATTTAGTACAGTTTCATTAACTATCACTGAAACTGAAAAACAAAATGCAGAGACCATCAACATAAAACAAACAATTGCAGCACAGTTTTAACTGTCACTAAAACAGATTAAGTAAAAAAAGTATACTTATATAAGCTTTTTGTATGCAGATGGCTATAGATTTAGTCACAGCCAGGCTACAAGGCATAGCTCTGATACTGACACATTCTCACTGAAATGTGACTCCTTATACCAGTAATATAAAAGAAAACTTATGCCATCATGTAATCAAAGAAACAGAAAATGATGTGCTCACACCCTGGATTGGCTAGCTTCACAGAATGAAAAGCAACCCCACCATGAAACTACCTGAACAAAATGCAGAAAGAGACCTGCAATATCAACCAAATACACAAATATAGTACAGTTTTATTAACTATCACTGAATCAGATGAAGTGTAAAAACTTTTACTTATACAAGCTTTTTGAATCCAGAGGGCAGTAGAATCAGTCACAGCCAGGCTACAAGGAGAAGTTATACTACTGGCACACTCTCACAGAAATGTAATTCTTTATACCAGTAGTATAAAAGAAAACATAATCTGTCAGGTTATGAGATAAACACAAACAGCTCTGCTTACACCTCAGATAGGCTGGCTTCAAAAATTTTAAGGCAACCCTGACTGTGAAATCAGGCTGAACAAAATGTAAAAATAAACCAGCAATATCAAGCAAATAATTAAATGGAGTACAGTTTTGTAACTATCACTGAAACATAAAAACAAAGTGCAGACACCAGCAATATCAAATAAATGAATAAATGCGGTGTAGTTTTGTAACTATCATTGAAACACAAAAACAAAATGTAGACAGAGACCAGCAATATCAAGCACATAAATAAATGCAGGACAGTTTTACTATCACTGAAACTGAAAAGCAAAATGCAGACACAGACCAGCAATATCAAGCAAATAAATAAATGCTGCACACTTTTGTTAAATATCACTGAAACAGACCAAGTGCAAAAAAGTTTACCTATATAAGCTTTTTTAATCCAGTTAACTATCAATGAAACAGATGAAGTGACATAAGTATACTCATATTAGCTTTTTGTATCCAGAGGGCTATAGAATCAGTCACAGCCAGACTAGAAAGAGGATATCTGATACTGACACAGTCTCACAGAAATGTAACTTCTTATACCAGTGGTATAAAAGAAATCTTAGACCGCCAGACAATCAGATAAACACTAAAAGCAGTGCTCACACCTTAGATAGGCTGGTATCACGTAATGTAAAGCAACACCTCCTGTCAAACTGGTGAACAAAATGCAGACAGATACCAGCAATATCAAGCAAATAAATAAATGTAGCGCAGTTTTGTTAACTATCACTGAAACAGAAAAACAAAATGTGAACAAACACCAGCAATATCAAGTAAATAAATACATGCAGGACAGTTTTAATCACTATTGCAGAAAGAGAAAAACAAAATGCAGACAGAGAACAGCAATATCAAGGAAATAAATAAATGCAGTACAGTTTTGGTAACCACCACCGAAACAGAAGAACAAAGTGCAGACAGAGACCAGCAATATCAAGCAAATAAATTAATGCAGTGCTAAGCCAAAAGGCAATGCTGAGAATTGATAGTGCTCTGATCCTGCAAGAAATCTGAGGTATCTTCTGCAGATTGGTCGAATAGGGACGTGCAGGTATGCCTCCTTGAGATCTAGAGTTACCAGCCAACACTCCTTGCCCAGCATGGGAAGAAGTTGCTGTAGGGTCAGCATTTTGAATTTTGGGACAATGATGTATGTATTCAAGGTGGACAGGTCGAGAATTGGTCTCCAACTTTTTTCCTTTCTTGGAACTAGGAACAGTCTGGAGTAGAACCCCTTTCCTTGCTCTGCTGCAGGCACTTTTTCCACAGCTCTCATGTTTGCTAACTCCATTATCTGTTGTAAAGCTTCTGTTTTTTGATTTGGAGGTAGATTTGGCATTCCTCTTTTGACTGGTATAGTGTGGAAGTGGAATCGGTAACCTTGATGTATAATTTGCAGAATCCACTTGTCTTTTGTTATGTGGTGCCAGTTCTTTGCAAATAAAGTTAACCTTCCGCCTAGTGGAGCTGCTATTTGCTCCCTGGTAGGCGGTTTTAGGAGTAAGTCACTGTGGCTGTGTTGAAGTAGTGGCAGTGGCTGTGTCTGTGCCTCTGTTGTTACCTTGCCACTGTCGTCCTCTGTAGGCACTTCCTCTGGTTTGGTTTCTGCCTCTGGAACGTCTATTCCTGCCCCTTTGAAATCTTGTGGAGTCAGGAAAGGACCAATTCTTGGCAGGCCAGTTCCTGCTAAACCTTGGGGGTTGAACCTGCAGGAAATCTTTAACAGTTTGAACTGATTTTGCCTTTTCTTCCATTTTCTTCATAACCTGCTGGGCAGGTGCACCAAACAAACTTGTCTTATCCATAGGAGCATCTAACAATTTAGCTTTAACATGATCTGGTAGAGCTTGCTCCTTTAGCCATGCATGCCTTCTTATCACTGTGCCAGTCATGGCTGATCTAAATGAAGCCTCCAGTGCATCATAGCCACATTTTAAGGAATGGTTACTAACCTGTTGTATGTTATTTACCATTTCTAATACATATTTCTTGTCAAGAGCTTCATCAGTGGTTAATTTTTTAGTTAGCTGATCAAGCATAAACTCTTGGTATTGTATCATGTGAAACTGGCAGTTTAAAGCTCTAGCTGAGAGAGTAGCTGAAGTGTATACTTTTTTACCCCATCTGTCTAATGCCCTTGCTTCCCTTTCAGAAGGAGTAGGGTTTTTAGCTATGGTCGCGGCAACTGCCTTGGGACCCTGGGATATTGTTTCTGGGTCTGCAAGGGGGGCCTTGTAAAGGTGGTGATGAGTGTCAGGCACCCTGTAAAATCTGTCTGGTTTGGCAGGGGCTGGGGGTAATGAGTCTGGAGCAGAGCAGACATCATTAAAAGCGTCATCTACCACAGAAAGAACAGGAGGTATAGCTAAGGGCCTGTGCTGTGGAAGGTGCAGAAAGGTTCTAAGTCTTTTTCGGGAATCTGAGAATTCTTGTTGCTGCCATTGGAACTGCTCTCGCATGGCATGCAAGGTTTCCCCAAAGGAGAATTCTTCTGGAGGGGAGGCAGCTGGAATGGATTCTTCAGCATCAGAATCCTCAAAATTAGAGAAAGGGGCCTCTGGCTGGTCAGTAATGTCTGATTCATCTGCAGAATCATCAGAGGACACTGGCTCAGGGGGCTCTGCCCTAGGTCTCTTATCTGGGGGCTGAGAGGCCCTGTCTGGGTGAGGTTGAGATCCTCTAATTAAAGAAATCAAATCTTCTGCCAAGGTGAGCATTTGAGAACTAGAAGAGGGCCTGGTTGAGGGTGGTTTAACAGGCACTGATTTGGTAGACTTGGCTGCTTTAGCCCTGGCGAAGGCCTTAATGGACATGGCTGCTGGAGGCCTAGCAGCACCACGTGCTGGGGTAGAGACATCCAGGGGAATGGTGTCTGATAAGTCAGTGGGTAAAGTTTCAGAGGCCGATTCAAGAATTGTAGCAGGGGCCTCAAGAGTAGAGATAGATTCGGCTGTACCTAGATCAGTTTTCGGTTTCGGCGAAACCGAGACACTCGCGGTTTGCTTAAGCGTGGTTTCAGCGAAACCGCGGACCGCGAGTGTCGGTCTTTTTTGCGTTTTGGCAGAAAGTGTAGTCGGAGGTTCCGGCGACATAATGTAAGCAAAGTCAGAACCGAAAAACTGTTCTGCAAACTCCGACCGGCGCCTAAGCGTTCGGTTGAAGGAAGCACAGGCCGAACAGGCTGCTACGTCGTGGGCTGGGCCTAAACAAGGCAGACAGTAAGAATGGAAATCTTTATGAGGTATTTGTTTCCCACAGGTTAAACAATTATTAACTTTTTCTGACATCGGCTGAGGCAAGAAAGAGTCCCCAACGGGTACTTAGCTTTAGAAGTCTTGAAGTAGTATTCGGTAGAAAAATCTCTGGATCCGACCGACCGGCACTTGCGAACAGCTTCTGCTTCAGCGCAAGAAAGACTGAGGAAGATGGCGTCGGCCGATGCCTTTATACCCGAAGTCCAACAGAGATGACGTCGGATGAAGAGCGACATCAGCCGAAGCCGGACCCGGACTTTGGAATCCGGCCGACTGACGGGCTGCCTGACGACAGGACAACCCAGCTGTTATGACTGCAGATGCATCCATGAAGGACATCAGAAGAACAAAGTGCAGACAGAGACCAGCAATATCAAGCAAATAAATTAATGCAGTGCAGTTTTGTTATGTTAAGTTTCAGTGAAACAGATCAAATTGAAAAAGTATACTTGTATAAGCTTTGTGAATCCAGGTGCCTATATAATTAATCACATCCAGGCCACAAGGAGTAGCTCTGATACTGACACAGTCTCAAAGAAATATAACTACTTATACCAGTATTATAAAAGAAAACTTAGGCACTCAGGGAACCAGAAAACAAAAACAGGTGTGTTCACATCTCAGATAGGCTGGTTAAACTGAATGTAAAGGATCCCACACTGTGAAATCTGATGAACAAAATGCAGAGACCAGCAATATCAAGTAAATAAATAAATGCAGTACAGTTTTGTTAGCTAACACTAAATAAAGAAAAAACAAAATGCAGACACAGACCAGAATTATCAAGAAAATAAATAAATGCAGTACAGTTTTAACTATCACTGAAACAGAAAAACAAAATGAAGACATAGACTGGCAATATCAACCAAATATACAAATGCAGTACAGTTTTGCTAACTATCACTGAAACAGAAAAACAAAATACAGTCACAGACCAGCAATATCAATCAAATAAATAAATGCAGCATAGTTTTGTTCACTATCACTGAAACAGATCAAGTGCAAAAAAGTGTACCTATATAAGCTTTTTGAATCCAGTCGGCTATAGAATCAGTCACAGCCAGGCTACAAGGAGCATCTCTGATACTGATGCAGTTTCACAGAACTATAACTTACTATACCAGTAGTATAAAAGAAAACTTAGAGCCTAAGGCAATCAGATAAACACAAAAGCTGTGCTTATATCTTGGATAGGCTGGCTTCACACAATCTAAATAAATGCCTACTGTGAAAACCAGCTAAACAAAATGCAGAAAGAGACCAGCAATATCAAGCAAATAAATAAATGTAACACAGTTTTATTAATTATCACTGAAACACAAAAACAAAATGCAGACAGAAACCAGCAATGTCAAGCAAATAAATTCAGTATAGTTCAGTTAACTAGCACTGCTAAAGAAAATCAAAATGAAAAGACCAACAACATAAAACAACCAAATAAAGTATAGACTTGTTAACTATCACTGAAAAAGATCAAGTGTAAAAATGTATACTTATATAAGCTTTGTGTATCCAGATAGCTACAGAATCAGTCACATCTAGGCTACAAGGAGCAGCTGTGATACTGACAAAGACTGGCAGAAATGTACCTCCTTATAACAGTAGTAGAAAACAAAATGTAGACCTTCAGGTAATAAAATAAACACAATGCTGAGCTCACACCATGGACTGTCTCTCTTCACAGAATGTAAAGCAACCCCTACTGTAAACTGAACAGAATGCAGACAGAGACCAGCAATATCAAGCAAATACACAAATGCAGTACGGTTTTGTTAAATATCACAGAAACAGAGAAAATGCAGAGACCAGGAATATCAATCAAATAAATAAGTGCAGCTCAGCTTTGTTAACTATCACTGAAACAGATGAAGTTCAAAAAAAGTGTACTTATATAAGCTGTTTCAATCCTGAGAGCTATAGAATCAGTCACAGCCGGGCTACAAGGAGGAGCTCTACTAATGGCATAGTATCACATAAATGAAACTCCTTATACCACTAGAATAAATCTTAGTCTGTCAGGCTGTCGGATAAACATAAAAAGCTGTGCTCACACCTTGGATAGGCTGGCTTCAAGGAATGTAAAGCAATCCTGACTATAAATCTGGCTGAACAAAATACAGCTAGAGATCAGCAATATCAAACAAATAAATAAATGGAGTACAGATTTGATAACTATCACTGAAAAAAAAAGAAAACACAAACAGACACTAGCAATGTCAAGCAATAAAAAATAAACACAGTATATTTTAACAATCACTAAAACAAAAAAAAACAAAAAAATGCAGACAGTGATCAGCAAAACCAGGCAAAAAAATGCAGTGCAGTTCTGTTCACTATCACTGAAAGAGACAATCAAAATGCAGACAGAGAACAGCAATGTCAAGCAAATAAATACATGCAGCAGAGTTTTATTAAGTATCACTGAAACAGAAAAAGAAAATGCGGAGACCATCAACATAAAAACAAATACGGCACAATTTTGTTAACTGTCACTGAAACAGATTAAGTAGAAAAAGTATACTTATATAAGCTTTATGTATGCAGATGGCTATAGAATCAATCTCAACCAGGCTACAAGAAGCAGCTCTGATACTGACAACTTCTTATACCAGTAGTTAAAACAAACTTAGGCCCACATGTAATCACATAAACAGAAAATGCTGTGCTCACACACTGGACTGGCTAGTTTTATGGAATGTAAAGCAACCCCCACTATGAAGCTACTTGAACAAAACACAGACAGATACCAGCAATATCAACCAAATACACAAATGCAGTACAGCTTTATTAACTATCACTAAACCAGATGAAGAGCAAAACATTTTACTTATAGAAGCTTTTTTTATTCAGAGGGCTACATAATCAGTCATAGCCAAGCTACAAGGAGAAGCTCTATCTATTGGCACTGTCTGACAGAAATGTAACACCTCATACCAGTAGTATAAAAGAATGTAAAGCAACCCCAAATGGGAAACCAGGCTAAACAAAATGCAGAAATAGACCAACAGTATTAATAAAATAATTAAATTAAGTACAGTTTTGTTAACTATCAATGAAGCACAAAAATAAAATGCAGACAGAGAGCAGCAATATCAAGCAATAGATAAATGCAGCACAGTTGAGTTAACTATCACTGAAACAGAAAAACAAAATGCAGACACAGACCTGCATCATCAAGCAAATAAATAAATGCAGTACAGTTTTAACTATCACTGAAACAGAACAAGAAACTGCAGACATAGCTCAGCAGTATCAAGCAAATAAATAAATGCAGTACAGCTTTGTAACTATAACTGAAACAAAAATTATAAAACAAAACAAAACAAAATGCAGGTATAGACCAGCAATATCAAACAGTAGTGTAAAACGGTAATGTAATTCCTTATACGAGAGGTAGAAAAGAAATCATAGACCCTGTGTCAGTCAGATAAACACAAAAGGCTATGCTCACACATTGGATATGCTAGCTTACAAAAAGTAAAGCAACCCCACCAATGAAACCAGGTGAACAAAATGCAGACAGAGACCAATATCAGGCAATAAATAAATGCAGTAGAATTTTGTAACTATTACTTAAACAGAAAAACAAAATGCAGAGAAAGAGAAGCATTATTAACCAAATACACAAATGCAGTGCATTTGTGTTAACTATCACTGAAAGAGAAAACAAATGTAGAGAGAGAACAGCACTATTAAGCAAATAAATAAACTGCAGCAATGTTTTGTTAACTATCACTAAAACAGATGAAGTACAAAAAATTTTACTTATTGAAGCTTTTTGAATCCAGTGGGCTATAGAGTCAGCCATAGCCAGGCAACAAGGAGAAGCTCTACTAATGGCACAATCTCACAGAAATGTAACTCCTTATACCAGTAGTATAAAAGAAAATGTAGTCTGTCAAGCTATCAGATAAGCACAAAAAGCTGTGCTCACACCTTTGATAGGTTGGCTTCAAATAATGCAGAGCAACCCTGACTGTGAAACTAGGCTGAACAAAATGCAGAAATAGACCAGCAATATCAAGCAAATAAATAAAAGCAGTACAGCTTTGTCAACTATCACTGAAACAAAGAAAAAACAAAATGCAGAAATAGACAGGCAATATCAAATAAATAAATAAATGCAGAACAGTTTTTATCTCAATTGCTGAAACAGAATACCAAAATGCAGAGAGAGAACAGCACTATGAAGCAAATAAATAGATGGAGTACAGTTTTCTATCATTGAAACAGAATACCAAAATGCAGATAGAGGCCAGCACTATCAAGCAAATAAATAAATGTAGTACAGTTTTCTATCACTGAAAAAGAAAAACAAAATGCAGAGACCAGCAATATGAAGCAAATAAATAAATGCTGCAGAGTTTTGTTAACTATCATTGAAACAGATCAAATGCAAAAAAGTATATTATTTAAGCTTTCTGTATCCAGATGTCTATAGAATCAGTCACTGCCAGGCTAGAGGGAGCAGCTATGATAGTAAGGGTTGCCACCCCTCTGTTTTTTTCCAGACTATCCGAAAATCAAACTGATTCTTCAGTAGTCTGGATAACACTGTACAAACTCTGGTATTCTGTCTCAAAAAGGAAACAGACTATCAGAGTTTGTAAATTGGCTGATTTACTATGTTTTTTACAGAAAAGCATAGTAAATCAGCTGAAAGAAAGCAGCAGGAACAGAAAAAGAGGGTGTTCCCCACCAAGTGATATCATCGTGACATCACAAAAATGGATAGATTGTGGGCTAGAGAGGAGGTGGGGTGGGCAGAGTTACTGGTGACGTGAGGTGTGTGACTTTACTCCGGTTTTAGCCATGACAAAAGGTGGCAAACCCTAATGGTAGTGACACTGTCTCACACAAATGTAACTCCCTATACCAGTAGTATGAAAAAAAGACCATCAGGCAATCAGAAAAACACAACACCTTGGATAGGCTGGCATCACATAATATAAAGCAACCCTTTGTCAAACCAGTGAACAAAATGCAGAGACCAGCAATATCAAGCAAATAAATAAATGCAGCACAGTTTTGTTAACTAAAAAAACAAAAGAAAATGTAGACAGAAATGAGCAATATCAAGCAAATAAATCAATGTAGTACAGTTGTAACTATCACTGAAACATCAAAATGAAATGCAGAGACCAGCTACATCAAGCAAATAAATAAATGTAGTACAGTTTTAACTATCACTGAAACAAAAA
This sequence comes from Protopterus annectens, assembly GCF_019279795.1. NCBI lineage: Eukaryota > Metazoa > Chordata > Ceratodontiformes > Protopteridae > Protopterus > Protopterus annectens. The sequence continues at coordinate 1,875,616,912 of NC_056741.1, forward strand.
AATGCAGAGATCAGCAATATCAAGCAAATAAAAAGTACAGCACAGTTTTGTTAACTATCACTGAAACAGAAAACCAAAACACGGACACCAGCAACATCAAGCAAAAAAAAAAAATAATAATAATAAAATAGAAAAACACAGCATATTTTGTAACAATCACTGAAACAGAAAAACAAAATGCAGACAGAGACCAGCAATACCAGGCAAGTGTTTATTCACTATCATTGAAAGAGAAGAACAAAATACAGACAGAGAACAGCAATGGCAAGCATATATATATATATATATATATATATATATATATATATGTGTGTGTGTGTGTGTGTGTGTATGTGTGTGTGCAGTACAGTTTTATTAAGTATCACTGAAACAAAAAACAAAAAAAAAAACAAAATGCAGACAGAGACCAGCAATGTCAAGCAAATAAACAGACTGAGTATAGTTTTAACTGTCACTGAAACAGATTAAGTACAAAAAGTATACTTATATAAGCTTTGTGTATGCAGATGGCTATAGAATCAGTCATGGCCAGGCTATAAGGAGCAGATTTCATACTGACACAGTCTCACAGAATTTAACTCCTTATACCAGTAGTATAAAAGAAAACTTTGGCCCTCATGCAATCAAATAAATAGAACATTCTGTGCTCACACACTGGATTAGTTAGATTCACAGAATGTAAAGCAACCCCCACTGTGAAATTGGCTGAACAAAATACACACAGAGACCAGCAATATGAACCAAATACACAAATGCCATACAGTTTTATTAACTATCACTGAAACAGATGATGTGCAAACAATTTTTACTTATAGAAGGTTTTGAATCCAGAGGGCTGTAGAATCAGTCACAGGCAGGCTACAAGGAGAAGCTCTACTACTGGCAGAGTCTCACAGAAATGTAAGTCTTTTTACCAGTAGTATAAAAGAAAACTTAGTCTTTCTGGCTATCAGATAAACACAAAAACTATGGCCACACCTTGGATAGGCTGGCTTCAAGGAATATAAAGAAACCCCGACTGCGAAACCAGGCTGAACAAAATGCAGAAAAAGCAATATCAAGCAAATAATTAAATGCAATACAGTTTTGTTGACTATCAGTGAAACAAAAAAACAAAATGCAGAGACCAGCAATATCAAATAAATGAAACATGCAGTATAGTTTTGTAACTATCACTGAAACACGAAAACAAAATGCAGACAGAAACCGGCAATATGAAGCAAACAAATAAGTGCAGCACAGTTTTGTTAACTATCACTGAAACAGAAAAATAAAATCCAGACACAAACCAGCAATATCAAACAAATGAATACATGCAGAGCAGTTTTAACTATCACTGAAACAGAAAAACAAAATGCAGACATAGACCAGCAATATGATGCAAATAAATAAATTTAGTACAGTTGTGTTAACTATCACTGAAACAGAAAAGCAAAATGCAGACACAGACCAGCAGTATCAAGCAAATAAATAAATGCAGTACAGTTGTGCTAAAAATCGGTGAAACAGAAAAAGAAAATGCAGACTGAGACCAGCAATATCAAGCAAAACAATACAGTACAGTTTTGGTAACTATCACTGAAGCAGAAAAACAAAAGGCAGACACAGACCAACAATATCAAGCAAATAAACTCAATACAGTTTTGTTAACTATCACAGAAACAGAAAAGCAAAATGCAGAGAGAGACCAACAATATCATACAAATAAATAAATGCAGCACAGTATTGTTAACTATCACTGAAACAGATAAAATGCAAAAAGTATACTTACACAAAATTTCTGTAGCCAGATGGCTATAGATTCAGTCAAAGCCAGGCTACAATGAGCAGCTCTGATATTCACACAGTCTCACAGAAATCTACCTCCCTGTGCCAGCACTATAAAAGAAAACTTAGACCCTCAATTAGTCAGATAAACAATAAAAGCCGTGCTCACACCATGGATAACCTGGCTTCACAGAATGTAAAGCAATTCTTACTGGGAAACCAGCTGAACAAAACGTAGACGGAGACCAGCAATATCAATTTTTATTTATTTTTATTTTACATTTATTGACCGGGCTAGTCTAGCTGGAGATATTTCCATTTTCAGTAGAGGCCCGGGGAGAAAAGCTCCACAGAGAATACAATAAAGAAAAGCATACTTGTGTTTTAAAGAATGTTTGTAAGAGACAAAAGCTAACAACTCTACGGTTCCTTATTATTACTGAGTTAATTACTAACTCACACAGTTACAGTCCAAAAAAAAAAACTTATACAAACATAAAATACTAAGTATGATAATAAATAAGTGCAGCACAGTTTAGTTAACTATCACTGAAACAGATAAAATGCAAAAAAAGTATACTTATATAAGCTTTGTGAATCCAGATGGCTATAGAATCAGTCACAGCCAAGCAACAAGGAATAGCTCTGATACTGACAGCCTCACAATAATGTAATTCCTTACATGAGAGGTAGAAAAGAAATCATAGACTCTGTGTCAGATAAACACAACAGGCTGTGCTCACACATTGGATAGGCTAGCTCGCAAAATATAAAGCAAACCCACCAATTAAACCAGCTGAACAAAATGCAGACAGAGACCAGCAATATCAGGCAATACTTAAATGTAGAATAATTCTGTAACTATCACTTAAAGAGGAAGACAAACTGCAGAGGAAGACAAGCATTATCAACCAAATACATAAATGCAGTATAGTTTTGTTAACTATCAGTGAAACAGAAAGCAAATGCAGGGAGAGGGAACAGCAGTATAAAGTAAATAAATAAATGCAGCACAGTGTTTTTAACTATCACTGAAACAAATGAAGTGCAAAACAGTATACTTATATAAGCTTTTTGTATCCAGAGGACTATAGAATTAGCCACAGCCAGTCTACAAAAAGGATCTGTGATAGTGACACAGTCTCACAGAAATGTAACTCCTTATACCAGGGGTATTAAAAAAATGTAGACAATCTGACAACACTAAAAGATCTACTCACAGCTTGGATAGGCTGCCTTCAAAGAATGTGAAGCAACCCCCACTGTGAAACTGGCTGAACAAAATGCAGAGAGAGGCCAGTAATATCAATCAAATAAATAAGTGCAGTACAGCTTTGTTAACTATCACTGAAAAAGAAAAACAAAATACAGAAAGAGACCAGCAATATCAAGTAAATAAATAAATAAATGCAGAACAGTTTTGCTATCAATTGCTGAAACAGAATACCAAAATGCAGAAACCAGCACTATCAAGCAAAGAAATAAATGCAGTGCAGTTTTCTATCTCTGAAACAGGAAAAAGAAAATACAGACAGAGACCAATGATATCAAGCAAATAAATAAATGCAGTACAGATTTAACGATCACTGAAACAAAAAAACAAAACACAGGCACCAGCAACATCAAGCAAAAAATAATAAAATATAAAATAAACAAAGCATATTTTGTAACAATCACTGAAACAGAAAAACAAAATGCAGACAGACCAGCAATATCAGGCAGGGGTTTATTCACCATCACTGAAAGAGAAAAACAAAATACAGACAAAGAATAGCAAGGGAAAGCAAATTATATACATATATATATATATATATATATATATATATATTACAGGAAACAACAGAGAACAGCAATAGCAAGCAAATAAATAGATGCAGTATAGTTTTGTTAACTGTCACTGAAACAAATTAAGTACAAAAAATATACTTATATAAGCTTTGTGTATGCAGATGGCTATAGAATCAGTCATAACCAGGCTATAAAGAGCAGCTCTGATACTGACACAGTCTCACAGAAATGTAACTCATTATACCAGTAGTATAAAAGAAAACTTAGGCCCTTGTGCAATCAAATAAACAGAAAATGCTGTACTCACATCCCAGATTGGCTAGCTTCACAGATTGTAAAGCAACCCCCACTGTGAAATTGGCTGAACAAAATGCAGACAGAGACCAGCAATATCAACCAAATACACAAATGCAGTACAATTTTAACTATCACTGAAACAGTGGAAGTGCAAAAAAATTATTGCAGAAGGTTTTGAATCCAGAGGGCTATAGAATCAGTCACAGCCAGGCTACAAGGATAACTTCTACTACTTGTACAATCTCACAGAAATGTAACTCCTTATACAGTAGTATAAAAGAAAACTGTCAGGCTATCAGATAAACATAAAAAGCTGTGCTCACCCCTTGGATAGGCTATCTCTGAAGAATGTAAAGCAACCCTGACTGTGAAACAAAACTGAACAAAATGGAGAACTAGACCAGCAACATCAAGCAAATACTTAAATGCAGTACAGTTTTTTTTAACTATCAGTGAAACACAAAAACAAAATGCAGATACAGGAATATCAAATAAATGAATACATGCAGTATAGTTTTGTAACTTATCACTAAAACACAAAAACAAAATGCAGACAGGGACCAGCAATATGAAGCAAAAAGATAAATGCAGCACAGTTTTATTAACTATCACTGGAACAGAAAAACAAAATGCAGACAGAAACTAGCATTATCAAGCAAATAAATGAATTCAGTACAGTTTTAACTATCACTGAAACAGAAAAACATAAAGCAAAGACCAGCAATATCAAGCAAATAAATAAATGCAGCAGAGTTTTGTTAACTAAAAAACAAAATGCAGGCAGAGATGACCAATATCAAGCAAATAACTACATGTACTACAGTTTTGTTAACTATCACTAAAACATCAAAACAAAATGTAGGCAGAGATCAGCAATATCAAACAAATAAATAAGTGCAGCACAGTTTTGTTATCACTGAAACAGATCAAATGCAAAAAAGTACAATTACATAAGCATTGCAAATCCAGATGGCTATAGAATCAGTCACTGCCAAGCAACACAGATGAGCAATGATACTGTCACAGTCTCACAGTAATGTAACTCCTTATATGAGCTGTAGAAAAGAAATGACAGACCTTGTGGCAGTCACATAAACACAAAAGGCTGTACTCACAGATTGGATAGGCTAGGTCAGAAACTACAAAGCAACCCTGTCTGTAAAACCAGCTGAACAAAATGCAGAGACCAGAAATATCAGGCAATAAATAAATGCAGTAGAATTTTGTAACTATCACTGAAACAGAAAAACAAAATCTGCTCACCTAAACCTACTCACTGTCCACACACCAAAGTGACCTGCTGGACAGCACCTCCTTTCTTTTTCCTTAGCCAAAAAATGCAATTCTCTCCCTCCCTCTTTACGAATGACAGAAAACATTGACAACTTCAAAATCCTACTCCATTCCTACTTGTTCTCTAACTGGAAGTGCAACTGCACTTTCCCCACCTAGCCTTCTACTCTCTACACTAATTGTATTTCCATACTACTCCTATTTCTAACAACTTTGCTCCATGGATTTTACTTATTCTTTACTGTTGTCTTGTGTATATATGTAAATATTGTAAATAGTTTGCTCTCCCTTTTTTCCCCCTCCCTAACATTTATGCTTGTTCTACCATTCTGCCATAGCAAGACTCAGATTCTATGTATCTTTTTTAACCAACCATGTCAATATATGACTCATATGCTATGTAACCACTGTACCTCATACTGTCTCTGTATCACAATTTACCAGTATCCATAAAACTTAATATTATCTGTTGTATCTTAATGTATCTGTATCTTTGAATCTTAATTTTAATTTTATCTGTTGTATTTTAATTTTACTATGTAATATGAAGCTTTTCTCCCCTGGCCTCCACTGAAAACGGGCTCCTGAGCTCAGTGGTCCTACCCGGTCATCAAACTGAAATAAATAAATAAATAAATAAAATGCAGATAAAAACCTGCATTATTAACCAAATACATAAATGCATTTCAGTTTTGTTGACTATCACTGAAACAGAAAACAAATGCAGCTAGAGACCAGCAACATCAAGCAAACATATAAAAGCAGCACAGTTTTAACTATCACTGAAACAGATGAATTGCAAAACAAGTATACTTATATAAGCTTTTTGTATCCAGAGGGTTATAGAATCAGTCACAGCCAGACTACAAAAATGATCTCTGATACTGGCACAGTCTCACAGAAATGTAACTCATTAAACCAGTGGTATAAAAGAAAACAATCAGATAAACAAAAAAAAGCTCTGGTCACACTTTGGATAGGCTGGCTTCAAAGAATGTGAAGCACACCCCCCCCCCCACTGTCAAACTGGCTGAAGAAAATGCAGGCAGAGACCAGCAATATCAAGCAAATAAATAAATGCAGTAAATTTTGTTATCTGTTGCTGAAATGGAATGACAAAATCCAGAGGCCAGCAATATCAAAAAAACAAATAAATGCAGTACAGTTTTCTATCACTGAAACAGAAAAAATTGCAGAGACCAACAACATCAAGCAAATAAATAAATGCGGCACTGTTTTGTTAACTATCACGGTAACAGATGAAATGCAAAAAAAATATATATATATATATATATATATATATATATATATATATATATTATTTAAGCTTTGTGTATCCAGATGTCTATAGAATCAGTCACAGCCAGGCTACAGAGAGCAGCTATGATACTGACACAGTCTCCCAGAAATGTAACTCTCTATGCCAGTAGTATGAAAGAAAACTTAGACCCTCAGGCAATCACATAAACACAAAAAGCTGTGCTTACACCTTGGATAGTCTGGCATTACAGAATGTAAAGCAACCATTCCTGTCAACCCAGTGAACAAAATGCAGACAGAGACCAGCAATATCAAGCAAAAAAATGAATGCAGCACAGTTTTGTTAAGTTTTGCTAAAAGAGATGAAATGCAAAAAGTATAATTATATAAGTCAAGTGCTAACAAGCAGCAAATGTGTAAAAAATGAAGAAAAATAGTCGCAACACTTCACTGGAAATTGAAAACTGTTTTAATTTCAGAGTAGCAAATCGACCCACAACTAAATGCTTTCACCTTGGATTCCATTGGCATCATCATAGTTGTAAAAAAAGCCAAGCACAACAGATTAAGTACCATCATAGGTGAAATAAACAACCAATCACATTCTTCATACAATTGATACAAGACACTAACTAGTTTAACTAGTTAAAGACATATCACTAAAAATCAAGATTTTAAAACAATAACTGTCATAAAAATAGTAAAAAAAACATGGTGAATACGCTTTAAAATACATTTTTAACACAACAAAAGCCTAAGCCTAAATATAAATACAGTTACCTATTAAAGTTTATAATTCCAAAAGTGGAACATAAAAAACAATGATATTAGTTCAAATTAAACAAGCCCTTTGTTTCAAAATAGGGGCCAGTGATATACTGTCATAATGTCCTGGTGAAACATTGGCATTTAATCTCATCTGCCATTTACTTTCCCTTGCTGCTACCTCTAATTTAATGCCACCACCCCTCTCATTTTGTTGAACCTTGTCAATCACAAAAAAGATGAACCTTTTAAAGTTCACACACTTATTACTGTGAACAAAAAGAGCATTGAGTGAATCCTTATTTTTTATTGCCCTTAAATGTTCACTAATTCTATCCCTTAACCTGCGCACAGTTTTTCCAACATAAAAAGATGTACAGGAAACACAGGCAGCCAGACAGACTAACATGGTCATGTTGCAGTTACATTTCCCCGGGCATCTAATAGAGTAATCATAATTCCCTATCAGGACATATGGCCCATTATTAATAAACTTACAAAATTTACAGGCACCACATTTCATCATAAGGGAATGATACCCAGGTTTTGAGTTGGTTTTAAAATGTTCTTAATATTTCTGCCCCTATTATAAACTATTTGGGGTTTATTGCCAAGATGTTCATTGGTCACTTCACAGAAACAAGTGTCCAAACATCTATTGACAATCCAACATATATTATAGGAATTTGTGATGTAATGCAAAACCATCACATCTGTAGTAATATCTCTAGGTCTGGCTTGTGTCTGGGCAATTGTGGTGTTCAATATGGGGATAAAGGACGTGTTTCTTTTTACCAAAATGTCTTTATTAATTTTAATTAGCATTCTCAATGGATATTCCCTCTCAGTGAACATCCCTATTAAAACATACAGTTCATTGTTAAAGTTTACATCATCTCTTATTAAGCATAACAATCTCACCAATTGGCCTTTTATTATGCTTTTCAACTGGTGTGGTGGGTGGCAACTCTTGAAGTGCAACAAGCTATTGGAATAGGTCTTTTTTGTGAAGACAGTGCTGCATAATTCTTGATTTATTTCATTCTTGAACAATTTAATGTCCAAGTAATCAATCTCATCAGGTTTCCATGTACTAGTAAACCTAAAAAAATCAGTTGTAGAATTTGAATATTCTACAAATTCATTAGCTTCAGCTTCAGTTCCTTGCCATAGGATGAGTAAATCATCCAAAATGATTGTATAACAAACTTTTGTCATAAAAGTGTGACCTAAACACAAATGTCCTCTCCCATTCTAGGAGTACAAGGTTGGCAAATATGTGGGCACACTTGGCCCCCATAGCCACATCTGATATCTGGTGAAAAATTTAACCCTCAAACATCAAAACGTTGTTCTTCAGAACAAGTTCCATCACATCAGTAAGGAACACTATTTTATCAGCTTTTATCTGTGAACTCTTGTGCAAACTCTCCTGAAACATCTCCAAGCCTTCAGTGTGTGGAATTACAGAAAATACATTAATGACAGCAATAGTCAAGGATGAATACACTTTTTACAGTTATAAGCCTTTCTAAACAGTGCCAGGAGTCCTTCAAGATGTGATCAGTTTCCCTGACCATGACACTGGCCCATTTGTCAACTAATGCTGCCAGAGGTTCCATCTTGGATCCTCGAGCTAAAACTATGGGCCTAAATGATGGATCATACAGATTTTTGTGAATCTTGGGAATTCCGAACACTATAGGAAACTGAGGATTGTCCACACTTAAATAACCAAATACAGTTCGATCTATAGTGCCTTGAAATAGAGCATTAGAAAGAAAATAGTCAATTTTCAGATATGCTCTATTTAGCTCATTTCTAGACACCCTTGAATATGTGCAGCTATCATTCAGTATATTAAACATTTTGGAGACATAATCCATCTGAGTCATTACAACCAGCTCACCACCCTTGTCGGCTTCATAAATCTCAGATTTTTGTCACTAGCTAAGCTGGTAAGAATATTTCTTTCCTCATGAGTCACGTTTTCACATTTGTGGCTAATAGTTGCCAAAACTTTTTTTATTTTACATTCACATATTCTTTCAAATATTACAGACTCAGAATTGCTTGGGGTCATAAAAGTAATTTTTCTCACCAAAGAGTCCTGATTAAAATCAACATTAGAGTGATCTTTGTATAATAATCTCAAATTTAATTTTCTCAAAAAAAGTTTTAAACTAATCAACACATCAGCAATGTCATATCTGAAATCAGGAACAAATGAGAAACCTCTTTTAAAAGGTTCAAAATGCACATCACCAATATTCAGCGCACTAAAGTTATACACTGTAAAACCATGCTTAGTAATTATTTCACAAGTTTCAACATTGTTGTCACTAAAGTCATTATGTCCTTGAATATCAGTTGTTAAAGCAGAATCAATGATTGTTTCCAAATCACATTCAAAGCAGTCAAAGAATGTTAGTTGTACCTCTTTTCTCCCCCACTCCCCATTGTCTCTTGTAGTAACGACCATTGTTCTGTTTGTTCCTGGAACCTCTGGACGTCTGATTCCTCAGATGCTCTGATCTCCTTAATTGGGGTTCTGCCTCTAAAAAACACCATCATCATCCAACACACCATCAATCGTGTTTTCATCATTAGAAGCAAAATTATTGGTATTAGTTCCATCATAATTCACAGCTGCTTTGACTACATTTCAGCTATTGTCTTTACTAAGTGGGTAAGCCTGGTTATTTTTGTATTCGTTGGTGTCCCTGTTTAATTTTCATTGTTTAGTAGCAACATTTTTTTTAACAAAATCATCCAAGTGATGCAAACCTTTCTGATAAGGCTGGTTATATTGTGAAAACAGTAAATCACTAACAATATTGTGATTTAAAACAGTAATTTCTTTCTGCAAAACATTTAACTTACTTTCATTGTTCCTAATAATAATATCAAGCATTTCTAGTCCTGCACACAATGACCATGCTAGTCTATCTGGCTACCTGTGTGCCTTGTACATCTTTTTATGTTGGAAAAACTGTGCACAGGTTAAAGGATAGAATTAGAGAACATTTAAGGGCAATAAAGAAAAGGGATTCACATAATGCTCTTTTTGTTCACAGAAATAAGTGTATGAACTTTAAAAGGTTCATCTTTTTTGTGTCTCACAAAGTTCAATAAAATGAGAGGGGTGGTGACATTAAATTAGAAGTAGCAGCAAGGGAAAATAAATGGTAGATGAGGTTAAATGCCAATGTTTCACCAGGACTTAATGATAGTATATTACTGGCCCCTATTTTGAAACAAAGGGCTTGTTTAATTTGAACTAATATCAGTGTTTTTTTATGTTCCACTTTTGGAATTGTAAACTTTGATAGGTAATTGTATTTATATTTGGGCTTAGGCTTTTATTGTGTTAAAAATTTATTTTAAACCGTATTCACCATGTTTTTTACTATTTCTATGACAGTTATTGTTTTAAAATCTTGATTTTTAGTGATATGTCTTTAACTAGTTAAACTAGTTAGTGTCTCTCATTAATTGTATGAAGAATGTGATTAGTTGTTTATTTCACCCATGAGGGTACTTAAGTTGTTATACTTGGCTTTTTTTACATCTCTGATGATGCCAGTGGAATCCAAGGTGAAAACACTTAGTTGTTGGTCGATTTGCTACTCTGTTTGTCAATAAAACAGTTTTCAGTTTCCAGCGAAGTGTTGCGACTGTATTTCTTCATTTTTTATACTTATATAAATTTTGTGAATCCAGGTGGCTAAGGAATCATTCACATCCAGATTACAAGGAGTAGCTCTGATACTGACACAAACTCAAAGAAATGCAACACCTTATATGAGTAGTATAAAAGAAAACTTAAGACTCTCAGACAATCAGAAAACACAAACAGCTGATAGGCTGGCTAGATTGAATGTAAAGGAGCCCACACTGTGAAACCTGTTGAACAAAATGCAATATCAAGTACATACATAATTCCACTACAGTTTTGTTAACTATCACTGAAACAGAAAAACAAAATGCAGACACTGACCAGCAAATAAATAAATGAAGCACAGTTTTTAACTATCACTGAAAAAGATCAAGTGCAAAAAGGTGTACATATATAAGCTTTTTGAATCAAGTCGGCTATAGAATCAGTCACAGGCAGGCTACAAGGAGCATCTCTAACAATGACGCAGTCTCACAGAAATATAGCTACCTATACCAGTTGTATCAAAGAAAACATAGAGCCTAAGGCAATCAGATACACTTAAAAAGCTGTGCTCATATCTTGGATTGGCTGGCTTCACAGATAGCAAAGCAATGCCCACTGTGAAACCAGCTAAACAAAATGTAGAGAGAGACCAGCAATATCAAGCAAATGAATAACTGTAGTACAGTTTTATTTACTATCACTGAAACTCAAAAACAAAATGCAGACAGAAACTAGGAATATCAAGCAAATAAACTGATGCAGTACAGTTTACTTAACTAGCACTGATAAAGAAAACCAAAATGAAAAGACCATCAACATAAAACAAACAAATAAAACACAGTCTTGTTAACTACCACTGAAAGAGGTCAAGTGCAACAATGTATACTTATATAAGCTTTGTGTATCCAGATGACTATAGAAACAGTCACAGTCAGGCTACAATGAGCAGTAGAGCAGAGTCTAACTGAAGTGTGTCTTTATACCAAGTAGTACAAAAGAAAACTTAGACCCTCAGACAATCAGAAAACACAAACAGCTGTGCTCAAACATCAGATAGGCTGGCTACATTGAATAAAAAGGAGCCCACACTGTGAAACTTGCTGAACAAGATGCAGAACCCAGCAATATCAAGTAAATAAATAAATGCAGTACAATTTTGTTAACTATCACTGAAACAGATTAAGTGCAAACAAGTTTACCTATATAAGCTTTTTGAATCCAGTTGGCTACAGAATCAGTCACAGCCAGGCTACAAAGAACGTCTCTGATACTGATGCAGTCTCACAAAAATATAATTCCCTATACTAGTAGTATAAAAGAAAATTTAGAGCATAAGGCAATCAGATAAACACAAAAAGCTGTGCTCATATCTTGGATAGCCTGGCTTCACAGAATGTAAAGCAATGCCCACTGTGAAACCAGATAAACAAAATAGCTGATAGGCTGGCTACATTGAATGTAAAGGAGCCCACACTGTGAAACCTGTTGAACAAAATGTAATATCAAGTACATACATAATTCCACTACAGTTTTGTTAACTATCACTGAAACAGAAAAACAAAATGCAGACACCAACCAGCAAATAAATAAATGAAGCACAGTTTTTTACTATCACTGAAAAAGATCAAGTGCAAAAAAGTGTACCTATATAAGCTTTTTGAATCCAGTCGGCTATAGAATCAGTCACAGGCAGGCTACAAGGAGCATCTCTAACAATGACACAGTCTCACAGAAATATAGCTACCTATACCAGTTGTATCAAAGAAAACATAAAGCCTAAGGCAATCAGATAAACTTAAAAAAGCTGTGCTCATATCTTGGATAGGCTGGCTTCACAGATAGCAAAGCAATGCCCACTGTGAAACCAGCTAAACAAAATGTAGAGAGAGACCAGCAATATCAAGCAAATGAATAACTGTAGTACAGTTTTATTAACTATCACTGAAACTCAAAAACAAAATGCAGACAGAAACTAGCAATATCAAGCAAATAAACTGATGCAGAACAGTTTACTTAACTAGCACTGATAAAGAAAACCAAAATGAAAAGACCAATAATATAAAACAAACAAATAAAACACAGTCTTGTTAACTACCACTAAAAGAGGTCAAGTGCAAAAATGTATACTTATATAAGCTTTGTGTATCCATATGACTATAGAAACAGTCACAACCAGGCTACGAGCAGTAGAGCAGAGTCTAACTGGAGTGTGTCCTTATACCAGTAGTATAAAAGAAAACTTAGACCCTCAGACAATCAGAAAACACAAACAGCTGTGCTCAAACATCAGATAGGCTGTCTACATTGAATAAAAAGGAGCCCACACTGTGAAACTTGCTGAACAAAATGCAGAACCCAGCAATATCAAGTAAATAAATAAATGCAGTACAATTCCCACACTGTGAAACTTGCTGAACAAAATTCAGAACCCAGCAATATCAAGTAAATAAATAAATGCAGTACAATTTTGTTAACTATCACTGAAACAGATTAAGTACAAAAAAGTTTACCTATATAAGCTTTTTGAATCCAGTTGGCTACAGAATCAGTCCCAGCCAGGCTACAAAGAACATCTCTGATACTGATGCAGTCTCACAAAAATATAATTCCCTATACTAGTAGTATAAAAGAAAATTTAGAGCATAAGGCAATCAGATAAACACAAAAAGCTGTGTTCATATCTTGGATAGCCTGGCTTCACAGAATGTAAAGCAATGCCCACTGTGAAACTAGCTAAACAAAATGCACGGAGAGACCAGCAATATCAAGCAAATAAATAAATGTAGTACTGTTTTATTAACTATCACTGAAACACAAAAACAAAATGCAGACCGAAACCAGCAATATCAAGCAAATAAATACATTCTGTACAGTTTAGTTAAATAGCACTGATGAAAAGACCATCAACAAAAAACAAACAAAGCACAGTCTTAACTATTACTGAAACACAAAAACAAATGCAGACAGAGACAATCAATATCAAACAAATGAATTAATGCAGCACAGTTCTGTTAAATATCACTGAAACAGAAAAAAAAAATCCAGACAGAGACCAGCAATATCAAGCAAATAAATGCAGCAGAGTTGTGCTCACTATCACTGACATAGAAAAATAAAATGCATTCCGAGAATGACAATATCAAGCAAATAAATGCAGCGGCACAGGTTTACCTGACACTTAAACAGATCAAATGCAAAAAATATATGTATATATGCATTGCAAATTCAGGTGGCTGCAGAATAAGTCACAGTGAGGCTACAAGTTGTAGCTCTGATACTGACACAGTCTCAAAGAAATGTAACTCCTTATAGCATTAGGATAAAAGAAAACATAGACCCTCAGGCAAATCAGAAAACACAATAAGCTGTGCTCACACCTTTGATAGGCTGGCTTAAAAGAAAGTAAAGCAACTTCCACCATGAAATGGGCGGAACAGAATGCCGAGACCAGCAATATCAAGGAAATAAATAAATGCACTACAGTTTTGTTAACTATCACTGAAACACAAAAACAAAATGAAGACAGAGACCAGCAATATTAAGCAAATGAATAAATGCAGTACTGTTTTGTTAACTATCACTGATTCAGAAAAACAAAATGCAGAGACCTTCAACACAAAACAAATAAATAAATACATCACAGTTTTGTTAATGATCACTGAAACAGATCAAGTGCAAAATTTATATTTATATAAGCTTTGTGTATCCAGATGGCTATAGAATCAGTCACAGCCAGGCTACAGGGATTCGTTCTGATACTAACACAGTCTCACAGAAATGTAACTCCTTATACCAGTGGTATAAAAGAAAACTTGCACCCTCAGGCAATCAAATAAACACAGAATGCTGTGCTCAAACTTTGAATTGGCTGGCTTCACAGAATGTTAAAGCACCCCCCCCCCACTGTGAACAGGTTGAACAGAATGCAGAGACCAGAAGTATTAAGCAAATACACAACTGCAGTACAGTTTTGTTAAATATCACTGAAAAAGACAAAAATATAGACAGAGACCAGACATATCAAGCAAATGAATAAATGCAGTACAGTTTTGTTACCTATGAAAGACAAAAATAAAATCTCGACAGAGACCATCAATATCAAGGCGATGAATAAATGCAGTACAGTTTTGTTAATTATCACTGAAACAGAAAAACGAAATGCAGATGGAGACGAGAAATGTTAATCTAATAAATATATGCAGTATAGTTTTGCTAACTGTCACTGGAACAGAAAAACAAAATGCAGACAAAGATGAGCAATATAAAGCAAAAAATAAATGCAGTACAGTTTTGTTAACTATCACTATAACAGATCAAGTAAAAAAGCATACTTATACAAGCTTTGTGTGCGGCTGGCTAAATAATTAGTCACAGCCAGGCTACAAGGAGCAGGTCTGATATGGACACAGTCTCCCAGAAATTTAACTCATCCTACCAAGAATATAAATGGAACATTAGACCCCTCAGGCAATCAGAAAAACACAAAAAGCTGTGCTCACACCTTGGATAGGCTTAATTCACAGAAGGTATCACTGTAACAGATCAAAAAGTAAAAAAAAAACATACTTATATACAATTTGCATATTCACATGGCTGTAGAAACTTTTACAGCCAGGCTACAAGGAGCAGCCCTGATACTGAAAAAGTCTCAAAGAAAAGAAAAATAACTTCTTATACCAGTAGTATAAAAGAAAACTGATACCCTCAGGCAATCAGAAAACAAAAAGCTGTGGTCACTCCTTGAATAGGCTAGCTTCAATGAATGTAAAGCAACATGCACTGTGAAATTGGCTGAACAAACTGCAGAGAGAGAGAGGGAGAGACCAGCAATATCAAGCAATTAAATCAATGTAGTAGACTTTTGTTAACTATCAAAGAAACAGAATAATTAAACGAAGACAGAAACCACCAATATGAAGAAAATAAATAAATACAATACAGCTTTGTTAACTATCACTGAAACAAAAAAATGAAAACAGAGACCTGCAATGTCATGCAAATAACTGCAACATAGTTTTTTTAATTATCACTGAAACAGATGAAGTGCAAAAAGTTCACTTTTTTAAGTTTTGTTGAATTCAGAGGACTATAGAATCAGTCAGAGCCAGGCTACAAGGAAAAGCTCTACTAGTGACACAGTCTCACAGAAATGTAAGTCCTTATACCAATAGTATAAAAGAAAACCTAGACGGTCAAAGTATCATACAAACACAAAAAGCTGTGCTCTCACCTTGGATATGCTGGATTCAAAGAATGAAAGCAACCCCCACTGTTAAACTGGCTAAACAAAATGCAAATGTATACCAGCAATATCAAGCAAATAAATAAATGCAGCAAAGTTTTGTTAACTATCACTGAAATAGATCAAGTGCAAAAAGTTTATTTATATAAGCTTTTTGAATACACATGACTATACAATCAGTCACAGCCAGGCACAGTATCACAGAAATGCAACCTCTTATACCAGTTGTATAAAAGAAAACTTAGACCCTCAGGCAATCAGATGAACTCAAAAATCTCTCCTCTCACCTGGGATAGGCTGGCTTCAGAGAATGTAAAGCAACCCCCACTGTGAAACAGAATTAACAAAATGCAGACAGAGACCAGCAAGATCAAGCAAATAAATAAATGCAGTACCATGTTAATTATCACTGAAACACAAAAACAAAATGCAGATAGAGACCATCACTAAAACATAAAAGCAAAATGCAGAGAGAGACCAGCAATAACAAAGAAATGCAGTACAGTTTTGTTGACTTCCACTGAAACAGAGAAACAAAATGCAAACAGATAGCAGCAATATCAACCAAAAAGTAAATGCAGAACAGTTTTCTTAACTATCATTGAAACAGAAAAACAAAATGCAACAGAGACCAGCAATATCAAGCAAACAAACACATGCAGTACAATTTTGCTCATTACCACTGAAAACAGAAAAACAAAATGCAGACAAAGACCAGCAATGTCAAGCAAACAAATAAATGCAGTACAGTTTTTCTCATTACCAATGAAAGAGAAAAACAATATGCAGAGAACAGCAATATCAAGCAAACGAATCAGTACAGCAGTGTTTTGCTAACTATCACGGAAACAGAAAAAATCCAGACCAGCAATATAAAGGAGAGAAATATAGTACATTTTGTTCACTATCATTGAAACAGAAAAACAAAATGCAGAGTCCTGCAATGTCAGGCAAATAAATAAATGTGGCACAGTGTTGATAACTATCACTGAAACAGATCAAGTAAAAAAAATGGATACTTTTACAAGCTATGTGTCCAGATGGCTAATTTATCAGTCACAGCCAGGCCCAGGCTACAAGGAGCAGCTTTGATACTGACACAGTCTTACAGAAATATAACTCATTATTCCAGGAGTATAAATGAAAAGGTAGACCCTTAGGCAATCAGATAAACATAAAAACCTGTCCTCAGAGCTTTGATAGGCTGGCTTCATAAAGTGTAAAGCAACCACTACTGTGAAACTGGCTGAACAAAAGGCAGATAGAGACCAGCAATATCAAGCAAATGAATAAATGCAGTAAAATTTTGTTAAGTATCATGAAAGTTAAAAAAAAACTAAATGCAAATAGACAACAGCAATATCAAGCAAATAAATAAATGCACTTCAGTTTTATTAACTATCGCTGAAAAGAAAAACAAAATGCAGAGAGCAGTAATATCAAGCAAATAAATAAATGTAGTACAGTTTTGTTTACTATCACTGAAACAGAAAAACAAAATGCAGACACCAGCAATATCAAGCAAATAAATAAATGCGGTACAGTTTTGGTAACTATCACTGAAACAGAAAAAAATGATGAGACCAGCAATATCAAGCAAATAAAGACATGCAGCACAGTTTTGTTAACTATCACTGAATCAGAAAAATAAAAATGCATACAAAGACCAGCAATATGAAGCAAATAAATAAATGTAGCACAGTTGTATTAACTATTACTGGAACAGATCAAGTGGGAAAAAGTTTACTTATATAAGCATTTTGAATCCAGATAGCTATAGAATCAGTCACAGACACTGACACAGTCTCACAGAAGTGTAACTTCCAAGACCAGTACTATAAAAAAAGCTTAAAACCTCAGGCAATCACATAAACAAAAAAGCTGTGCTAACACCTTGGATAGGATGGCTTTGCAGAATATAAAGCAACTCCCACTGTGAAACCAGTTGAATAAAATGCGCACAGAGACCAGAAATATCAAGAAAACAAATACATTTACTACAGCTTTCTTAATTATCACTAAAAGACAAAAACAAACTGCAGAGAGAGACCAGGAATATCAAGTAAATAAATAAATTTAGCATAGTTTTCTTAACTACCACTGAAATATAAAAACAAAATGCAGGCAGAGACCAGCAATCTCAAGCTAATACATAAATGCAGTACAGTTTTAACTATTACTGAAACATAAAAACAAAATGCAGATAGACACCAGCAATATCAAGCAAATAAATAAATGTAGTATACTTTTTACTTCCAAAAAGGCTGCTGAGGCAAGATTCCAGTGTCACTTTGTAGAAAATAAAAAGTATCAGGAATTAAACTAGTAGTACCACTTTATTGCTCACACTAGCGCTTTCACAAATGCTTCGTCATGTGTAACTCTAACACAAAATACACACACCTTATATCCACTTCTAAAATAGTCACATGATCAAGAACAATTAACATTTAAAGAAATATACATAATGAAAAAGTATACTAGAAGTATCAAAAAATAAATAAATATGTCAAAAATGTATATATATATATATATATATATATATATATATATGCGGATCTACCTGACTACATCGACACATCATAACACCGACAACAACTTCACCGACACCACATAATCGGCAGTTCACAAACACGACACCTCATACACTCGACACATCATAACAACAAACAAAACAAATCCCCTGTCCAAAACCCACACACACAACACAAGCACACCAAAATCCTTACAAACCAACACTAACCCTTACATACACAACTATCTACAACCCTAACCGAAACCCTAACCCTAAGGTCCGTCACTATCGCACACTCACCTAACCCGCCTAACCCTAACTCACTTAACCCGCCCCTAACCCAAAGAATATCACTACTGCACCCTTACCTAACCTGCGCCCTAACCCTAACTCACTTATCCCACCCCTATCCCTACAGACCGTCAACATCGCACACTTACCTTACTCGCACCCTTACCTAACCCGCGCCCTAACCCTAACTTACTTATCCCACCCCTATCCCTACAGACCGTCAACATCGCACACTTACCTTACTCGCACCCTAACGGCCGTCACTACCGCATACTTACACATCCTTTCCCCATCTCAGTGTTCTCAGCGTCTGTGTTTTCCTCCGTCGGTCTTCTGCCTTGTCGATCTTCTGAGTCATTGTCGGTGTTATAACGTGTCGATGTAGTCAGGTAGATCCATATATATATATATATATATATATATATATGTATATATATATATATATATATATATATATATATACATATACAGCAATTGCATAAAAGTGCTAATATACATAAAAATAAAAAATACTTATGTACATAAAAACACAACCTATCTAAAAAGGGGTCTTTTACCTAACTCTGGTTTCGTGGGAATATGGTCATTGAGTCCATGGCCATAGTTAGCCCTTAACATCACTATCCATTTTGCTTCCATTTCTTCAGTCCTAGACCTAATATCACCCATTCTAGCACTCTCATATGTCCTGGACACAACTGTGAATAAGAATTTATGCTGACTACCTACTGACTTCACATGCTTAGCTAGAGCATTGGTATCACTACCTTTACCTATATGGTATATATGCTCTCTAATTCTGCCTTTGAGAGTGTGATCTGTCTTGCCTATGTAGAAACATTTGCACAATACACATACTGCTAAATAGACAACATGCATGTTTTCGCAATTAGCTTGTACTCTAATATCAAATATTCTACCCGTATCAGGATGTATAAAGGATGTCTCTTCACTAATATGTCTGCACTGTGTACATTTACCACATGGTTTGGTGCCAAAGGGAGCATGTCTAATTTTCCTCTCTTTAACATTACATAACCTCCTTTTTAAATTCTTTCTATTTATAAAAATATACTGAGGTTTGAATCCTATTATATTACTCATCTGTGGATCTGTCAATAATATGCTCCAATGTTGATTAATAATATCTGTGTATTTAAAAACATCCCTTGAGTATGGTATATATACTTTAATTTTATCTGCTTTACTATTAAACTCTCTAGACTGCCTCTCTGAGAAATAGGGCTTGGCTCTAGTATCTCTCAAATGAGTGACATGAGCTGCATTTTGTTCAACAAATGCTCGATCGTAGCCTCTCTCAACAAGTTCTCTGGTGGTTCTGAAGCAGATAAAATTAAAGTATGTATACCATACTCAAGGGATGTTTATTAACTATCACTGAAACACAAAAACAAAATGCAGAGAGAAACCAGCAATATCAAGCAAATAAATTCAGTACAGTTTAGTTACCTAGCACTGGTACAGAAAAACAAAATGAAAAGACCAACATAAAACAAACAAATAAAGCACAATCTTGTTAACTATAACTGAAACACAAAAACAAAATGCAGACAATGACCATCAATATCAAACAAATGAATAAATGCAGTACAGTTCTGTTAAGTATCACTGAAACAGAAAAAAACAAAATACAGAGACCAGCAATATCAAGAAAATAAATAAATGCAGCACAGCTGTGCTCACTATCACTGAAATAGAAAATTAAAATGCAGACAGAGAATGACAACATCAAGCAAACAAATAAATGCAGCACTGTTTGTTAACTATCACTGAAACAAATCAAATGCAAAAAAGTATACTTGTATAAGCTTTGCGAATCCATGTGGCTACAGAATAAGTCACAGCCGGGCTACAAGGAGTAGCTCTGATACTGACACAGTCTCAAATAAATGTAACTCCTTATATGAGCAGAATAAAAGAAAACTTAGACCCTCAGGCAATCAGAAAACACATGAAGCTGTGCTCACACCTTTAATAGGCTGGCTTCAAAGAAAGTAAAGCAACCTCCACCATAAAATAGGCTGAACAGAATGCAGACATACATCAGACATATCAAGCAAATACACAAATGCAGTGCAGTTTTAAGTATCACTGAAGCAAAAAAAAAAAAATGCAGAAAGTCACCAGCAATATCAAGCAAAAAACAAACACAGTAGAGTTTTGATAAATATCAGTCCCTGAAACAGAAAAATAAAATGCAGAGACCAGCAATATTGAAGAAATAAATAAATGCAGTACAGTTTTGTTCACTATCACTGAAACAGAAGAAACAAAATGCAGATAGAGAGGAGCAATGTCAAGCAAATAAACAAATGCAGTACAGTTTTTGTTAACTATCACTGATAAAGAAAAACAAAATGTGGAGGACTTCAACAAAAAACAAATACAGCACAGTTTTGTTAACTATCACTGAAACAGATCAAGTACAAAAAAGTATACTTATATAAACTTTGTGTATCCAGATGGATACAGATTCAGTCAAAGCCAGGCTATAGGGGTTTGCTCTGATACCGACATACTCTAACATAAATGTAGCTACTTATACCAGCGGTATAAAAGAAAACTTAGACCCTCAGGCAATCAAATAAACAGAAGATGCTCTGCTCACACTTTGGATTGGCTTGCTTCCCAGAATGTTAAGCACCACCCCACTGTGAAACAGGCTGAACCGAATGCAGACAGAATCCAACAATATCAAGCAGATAAACAAATGCAGTACAGTTTTGTTAAATGTCAATGAAACAGACCAGAAATGTTAAGCTAATAAATATATGCAGTACAATTTTAACTATCTCTAAAACAGAAAAACAAAATATAGACAGAGACCTGCAATATCAAGCAAAAAAATGCAATACAATTTTAACTATAACTATAACAGATCAAGTACAAAAAAGCATACTTATATAAACTTTGTGAGCAGCTGGCTAAATAATTAGTTACAGCCAGGCTTCAAGGAGCAGGTCTGATGTTGACACAGTCTCACAGAATCTTAATTCATTCTACCAAGAATATACATGAAATGTTAGACCCTAAGGCAATCAGATAAACACAAAAAACTGTTCTCACACCATGGATAAGCTGACTTCACAGAAGTTATCACTGAAACAGATTAAAAGGTAAAACGTACACTTATATACAATTTGTGTATCCACATGGCTATAGAAACATTCACAGTCAGGCTAAAAGGAGCAGCCCTGATACTGCAGAAGTCTCAAAGAAATATAACTCCTTATACTAGTAGTATGAAAGAAAACGGAGACCCTCAGGCAATCAGAAAATACAAAAAGCTGTGCTCACACCTTAGATAGGCTGGCCTCAAGGTATGTAAAGCAACCCCCACTGTGAAACTGGCTGAAAAATAAAGAGAGAGACCAGCAACATCAAACAATTAAATAAATGTAGTAGAGTTTTGATAACTACTGAAGAAACAGAAAAAATAAATGAGGACAGAGACCACCAATGTGAAGAAAATAAATACAATGCAGCTTTTTTACCTATCAATGAAACAAAAAATGCAGAGTGATCAGCAATGTCATGCAAATAAATAACTGCAGCACATTTTTGTTTAATTATCAGTGAAACAGATGAAGTGCAAAAAAGTTCACTTATTTAAGCTTTTTTGAATCAGTCAGAGGCAGTCTACAAGGAACAGCTCTACTAATGACACAGTCTCACAGAAATGTAAGTCCTTGTACCAGTAGTATAAAAGAAAAACTAGACTGTCAGGGTATCAGATAAACCCAAAAAGCTGTACTCACACCTTGGATATGCTGGATTCAAAGAATGTAAAGCAAGCCTCACCATGAAACTGGCTGAAGAAAATGCAGACAGATACCAGCAATATCAAGCAAATAAATACATGTAGCCCTATTTTGTTAACTATCACTGAAACAGAAAAGTGCAGACACCAACCAACAACAACAAGCAAATAAATAAATGCAGCACTGTTTTGTTAACTATCACTGAAACAGTTCAAGTGCAAACAAGTTTACTTATAAAAGCTTTTTGAATACACATGGCTATACAATCAGTCGCAGCCATACTATAGGGAGCAGCTCTGATATTGATACAGTATTACAGAAATGTAACTCTTTATACTAGTTGTATAAAAGAAAACATAGGCCCTCAGGCAATCAGATAAACACAAAAAGCTGTCCTCTCACCTTAGATAGGCTGACTTCACAGAATGTAGAGCAACCCCCACAGTGAAACAAAATAAACAAAATGCAGACAGAGACCAGCAAAATCAAACAAATAAATAAATGTAGTACAGTGTTAACTCTCACTGAAACACAAAAACAAACTGTAGACAGAGGTCAGGAATAACAAAGAAAGAAAGAAATGCAGTAGAGTTTTGTTAACTACCGCTGAAAGAGAGAAACAAAATGCAGACAGAACGCAGCAATATCAACCAAAAATAAATGCAGTACAGTTTTAACTATCACTGAAACAGAAAAACAGAATGCAGACAGCAACCAGCAATATCAAGCAAACAAATAAATGCAGTACGGTTTTGCTCATTACCATTGAAACAGAAAAGAAAATGCAGACAGAGACCAGCAATATCAACTAAACAAATACATTCACTACATCTTTGCTTATTACTACTGAAAGAAAAAAACAATATGCAGACAGAGAACAGCAATATCAATCAAATACAGAAATGTAGTGAAGTTTTGGTAATTATCACTAAAACAGAAAAACAAAATGCAGACAGAGCCCAGCAATATCAAGCAAATGAATGAGTGCAGCACAGTTTTGTTAACTATGACTGAAACAGAAAAAAATGCTGACAGAGACCAGCAATATCAGGCAAATAAATGCGGTATATTTTATTCACTATCACTGAAACAGAAAGATAAAATGCAGAGTTCTGCAATATTAGGCAAATAAATAAATGCAGCACAGTTTTGATAACTATCACTGAGACAGATCAAGTGCAAAAAAGGATACTTTTATAAGCTCTGTGTCCAGATGGCTAAAGAATCAATCACAGCCAGGCAACAAGGAGCAGCTCTGATACTGATACAGTCTTACAGAAATATAACACCTTATACCAGGAGTATAAATGAAAAGGTAGACCCTCAGTCAATCAGATAAACACAAAAAAGCTTTGCTCACACCTTGGTTAGACTGGCTTTGCAGAATATAAAGCAACCCCCACTGTGAAATCAACTGAACAAAATGCAGA
The DNA here is from genome assembly GCF_019279795.1 of Protopterus annectens. Lineage (NCBI taxonomy): Eukaryota > Metazoa > Chordata > Ceratodontiformes > Protopteridae > Protopterus > Protopterus annectens. The sequence goes on from NC_056741.1 coordinate 1,875,641,006, forward strand.
CAAAGAACAGAAATATCAAGAAAATAAATTCAATACAGTTTTTTTAACTATCACTATAACAGAAAAGTAAACTGCAGAGAGGGACTAGGAATATCAAGCAAATAAATACATGTAGCACAGTGTTCTTAACTATCACTGAAAAAAGAAAAACAAGATGCAGACAGAGGCCAACATCAAGAAAAAACATAAATGCAGTACAGTTCTGTTAACGATCACTGAAACAGAAAAACAGAATACAGGCACAGGCCAGCAATATCAAGCAGATAAATTAATGCAGTATAGTTTTACTCACTATCACTGAAAGAGAAAAACAAAATACAGGCAGAGAATAGCAATTTCAAGCAAATAAATAAATTCAGTACAGTGTTGGTTACTGTCTCTGAAACAGAAAAAAAAATAAATGCAAATAGAGACCAGTAACACTATAAATGAATAAATAAATGCTGTACAGTTTTGTTCACTATCACTGAAACAAGAAAAAACAAAGTGCAGAGAACAGCCATGTCAAGCAAATAAATAAATGCAGTACAGTTTTATTAACTATCACCAAAATAGAAAAACAAAATACAGAGAACAGCAATATGAAGCAAATAATTGCAGTATCATTTTAACTATCACTGAAACATAAAAACAAAATGTAGAGACCACCAACATCAAGCAAATAAATAAATGCAGCACAGTTCTGTTAACTATCACTGGAACAGATCAAATACAAAAAGGTAAACGTATATAAGGTTTGTGTATCCAGGTGGCTGTAGAATCAGTCACAACCAAGGTAAAAGGAGTAGCTCTGATACTGACACTCTCACAGAAATGTAACTCCTTATACCAGTAGTATTAAAGAAAACATAGACCCTGAGTCAATCAAATAAACACAAAATGCTGGGCACACACTTTCTATTGGCTGGCTTCACAAAATGTAAAGCAATCTGCATTGTAAAACTGGCTGAACAAAATGCAGACAGAGACCAGCAATATCAAGCAAATAAATAAATGCACCACAGTATTGTTAACTATCATTGAAACTAAAAAAAAAAACAAAATGCAGACAGTGACCAGCAATATCAAGGAAATAAATAAGTGCAGCACAGTTTGATTAACTAACACAGATCAAGTGCAAAAAAGTATACTTCTATAACTGTGTGTATTCGTATGACAACAGAATCAGTTACAGCCAAGCTACAATGTGGAGCTCTGATACTGACACAGTCTCTCAGAAATGTAACTCCTTATACCAGTAGTATAAAAGAAAACCTAGACTATCAGAGTAGTAGATAAACACAGAAAGCTCTGCTCACACCTTGGATAGGCTGGCTTCAAAGAATGTAAAGCAAACCTTTGTGAAACTGGCTGAACAAAATGCAGACAGAGACCAGCAATATCAACCACATAATTAAATGCCGTACAGTTTTGTTAACTATCACTGAAACAGAAAAAAATGTAGACAGACACCAGTGATATCAAGCAAATAAATGCAGTACAATTTTGTTAATCACTGAAACAGAAAATTAAAATGCAGAGATCAGCAATATCAAGCAAATAAATAAATACTTTACAGTTTTGTTAACTATCACTGACACAGTAAAACAAAATGCTGACAGAGACCAGCAATATCAAGAAAATAAATAAATGCAGCATAATTTTGTTACCTATCACTGAAACAGGAAAACAAAATGCAGACACAGATAAGCAGTATCAAGAAAGAAAGAAATGCATCACAGTTTTTGTTTTCTATCACTGAAACAGATCAAGTGCAAACAATCTTACTTATATAAGCTTTTTAAATCCAGATGGCTACAGAATCAGTCACAGCCAGACTAAATGGAGCAGCACTGATAATGACACAGTCTCACAGAATTGTAACACCCTATACCAGTAATATAAAAGAAATCGTAGACCACCAGGCAATCAGGTAAGCACAAAAAGTTGTGCTCTCATCTTGGCCAGGCAGGCTTTACAGAATGTAAAGCAACCCCCACTATGAAACCAGCAGACAGAGACCAGGAATATTAAAAAAAATAAATCCAGTACATTTTTCTTAACTATCACTGAAACAAAAAACAAAATGCAGACAGAGACCAACAATATCAAGCAAATAAGTAAATGCAGCACAGTTTTTTTTAACTATCACTGAAACACAAAAACAAAATGCAGACAGAGTCTGGCAATATCAATCTAATAAACAAATGGAGTACAACTTTGTTAACTATCAATGAAGCATAAAAAATGCAGACAAAGATCAGCAATAACAAGCAAATAAATAAATGTAGTACAGTTTTGTTTACTATCACTGAAACAGAAAAAGAAATGCAGATGGATACCAGCAATATCAAGCAAAAAAAATGCAATACAGTTTTGTTAGCTATCACTAAAATATAAAAACAAAATGCAGACAGAGAACAGTAATATCAAGCAAATAAACAGATCAAATGGAAAAGTTTACTTATATAAGCTGTTTGAATCCAGGTGGCTATAGAATCCATCACAGCAAGGCTGCAAGGAGCAGCTCTGACACTGGCACAGTCTCACAAAAGTGTAACTCCCTACACCAGTAGTATAAAATAAACTTAGTCTCTTAGGCAATCAGATGAACACAAAAACCTGTGCTCACACCTTGGATACACTAGCTTTGCAGAATATAAAGCAACCCCCACCGTGAAATCAGCTGAACAAAATGCAGGCAGAGACTAGAAATATCAAGAAAATAAAGAGACCAGGAATATCAAGCAAATAAATGAATACAGCACAGTTCTGTTAACTATCACTGAAACCAATCAAATGCAAAAAAGTATACTTGTATAAGCTTTGTGTATCCAGATGGCTATACAATCAGTCACAGCAGGGCTACAAGGAGTAGCCCTGATACGGATGCAGTCTCACATAAATTGAACTCCTAATACCAGTAGTATAAAAGAAAACATAAAAACTTAGGCAGTCAAATAAACACAAAATCCTGAGAGCACACCTTGGATTGACTGGATTCACAAAATGTAAAGCAACACCACTGTAAAACCAGATCAACAAAATGTAGACAGAGACGAGCAATATCAAGGAAATAAATAAATGTAGCACAGTTTGAAAAACTATTAAAGAAGCAGATCAAGTGCAAACAAGTATACTTATATAAGCTTTGTGTATCCAGATGACAATATAATCAGTCACAGACAGGCTACAAGGAGCAGCTCTGATAGTGACACAGTCTCACAGGGATGCAACACCTTATACCAGTAGCATAAAAGAAAACCTAGACTGTCAAGGTATCAGATAAACACAAAAAGCTGTACTTGCACCTTGGATAGAAGGTTTCAAAGAATGTAAAGCAACCCCCTGTGAAACAGGCTGAGCAAAATGCAGACCAGACATACACCAGCAATATCAAGCAAATAAATGCAGTTCAGTTTTTGTTAATCATTGAAACAGAAAGACAAAATGCAAACAGAGACCAGGAATATCAAGCAAATTAATAAATGTAGTACAGTTCTGGTAACTATCAATGACACCAAAAAACAAAATGCAGACAGAGACCAGCAATATCAAGCAAATAAATAAATGCATCACTAATTTGTTAGCTATTACTGAAGCAGAAAAAACAAATCCAGACACAGACAAGTAATATCAAGCAAATAAACAAATGTGTCACAGTTTTATCTATCACTGAAACAGTTCAAGTGCAAAAAAGTTTACCTATATAAGCTTTTTGAATCCAGATGGCTACAGAATCAGTCACACCTAGGCTACAAGGAGCAGCTCTGATAATGACACAGTCTCACAGAAATGTAACTCCTTATACCAGTAGTATAAAATAACAATCATGCAATTAGATAAGCACAAAAAGCTCTGTTCTCATCTTGGATAGCCTGGCTTTGCAGAATGTAAAGCAACCCCCACTGTGAAACCAGCTGAACAAAATGCAGAGATCAGCAATATCAAACAGATAAATAAATTTCCTTTTATTCTATAAGCACTCAAAGCATACTTAATAAAGTTTGCCAACTTCATGCTTGGATATCTGCTCAAAACCCAGACATTATTTCCCTTACAGAAACATGGTTTAAACCACAAAACCTAGATAAAAACATATTCCCTCCTGGATATAATATAATACGGCTCGATCACCCTAATAAAAAAGGAGAAGGGATTGCAATTGTATACTCCAAAAACCTCACTTTTACATACCCAAAGCTGTCTATACCTTCCTTTTCTCCCACAGAATTACTGGTAGCAAACCTTAAGCTCAATAACTATACTACTATTACTGTCGTATCGATCTACATTCCACCAAGGGACAACATTCCCTTATTGGAAAGCATTCTCTCCTACCTCTCCCACAATATCCCTAATGAAATAATCTTTCTTGGGGATGTGAACATAAATTGGGAAATACTCACCACTCCTAACTCAACATACTATATAAATCTATATGGCTTTTTGCAATGCATCTCCCAGCCTACTCATACCAATAACAATCATTCTACTAGTACACTCATTGACTGGATTCTTGTCTCAAATCCGTCTAAATACCATAGCCCTGAAACACTCTCTGACTCCCTGAGTGACCACTCTCCAATAAAAGTGCTTAGACATACCTCCCACTTATCTAAACCACATACATACATAACCTGTCATAAAGTATCCAAATTCAACTCAGAAACTTTTAATAATCTTTTACTTGGAATAAACTGGAACTTCCTCACCCATCTCCCACTTGATGAAGCAGTTCAAGCTATTAACTCAACCTTCCTAAATATCTTAAACTCAATAGCCCTATTACGGAAAGCAAGGATAAAAGCTACTATATCACCTTGGCTATCTAAGAATACTCACACTCTCATGACAGCCAGAGACCAAGCCTGGAAAACCTGGACCCAAACTAAACTACCAGCAGATCTGCAAACGTATAAAGAACTGAGAAATAAAACAAAAAATGTATTGATAAAGATAAAAAAGACTTCTACTGTAATCCTCCAGATGCCATAAAATCAGATCCAAAAAAATTCTGGAATGCCGTAAACCAAATATTTCATCCTGGTAAGCCTACTTCACCTAATCCATCGCCTGACAAATCTCCCAAAAAGACTGCTAACAACTTCAATGCCTATTTCATTCAGTCAATAGCCAGACTTTTCAATCCTAATCTAAAATACTCCAATATCAATGTTCCAAATTGCTTGGAACCTCCACCCACAGCCAACTCTGCAAACACTTTTTTCCTTAAAGCAGTCCATACTGCTTACATCAAAACCCTTCTTTCCAAACTAAAACCATGCTCTGTTTCTGTTGACAGTATCCCATCTTACTTTCTTCAGATTGCTGCTCTCTTTATTGCTTTGCCAGTATCTATTTTAATCAACCGTTCCATCTCTGAAGCTAAAGTACCTGCTATCTGAAAACAATTCTACACCATACCTATTCACAAAGGTGGCAATTCCACAGAACTATCAAACTTCAGACAAATAGCTATCCTCTCCTCTCTGTCTAAAGTTTTAGAAAAATGTATACATACACAAGTAATGCAATATCTTATACAGGGCACACTCCTCACTACCAGTCAGCATGGTTTCCAACCCAAACATAGTACCACTACAGCTCTACTTTCCTTTCTCAACACCATTTCTATAGCTGGAGATAATCATAAACTTATCTCATGCTTATTCCTTGACCTCTCAAAAGCCTTTGACACTATCTCACATCCTCTGTTACTGAATACACTCTTTGATCTCAACTTCTCGACTACAACAATAGCATGGTTCTCCAGCTATCTCACTGAACGACAGCAATCAGTAAGATTTCACTCCTCACTATCTCCCCTTCCAGTGAAAATGGGTGCTCCCCAAGGATCCATCCTTGGACCACTACTTTTCAATATCTTCACCAATTCACTCTACTCCTCTTGTCCACAATCCGCATTAGTCCAATATGCTGACAACTCCACAGTTATCACCATTGCTAACTCACCCTCTGAACTTCTTACAGCTACCCAGTCTTCTTTCAACTCTGTTGAAACCTGGCTCACCAATAATCAGCTCATCCTTAATAACCCCCAAAAAAACTCTTACTCTTTCTCCCCAAAACTGTTACTCATATCAAATCTACTCTTCAAATAAAATCACTACATCGCACTCTCATAGTTGCTGAGTCTAGTACTAAACTCCTTGGTGTAACCTTTGATGATTAGCTAAAATTCGACCGCCATATAAATAACTGTATCAGGAAAACCCATCAAAAACTAGGACTTCTCTACAGAAATAAAAAATCCATAACCCCTTAATCTAGAACCACAATCACACATTCTTTTCTTTTGCCATGCCTAACATACTGCTCCCAAATACACACAAATCTTAACTCCACCTTACTTAGCAAACTCGAATCAACCTATCACAAAATAGCCAGATTTGCTGCACAACAAACTTACAAATCTCACTACTGTATCTCTCTCAAACATGTAAACTGGCTCAAACTACCACACCTCCTACACCTCTCTCAGCACAAAATTATACACTCCATTATTTATTCACCGTCCTACTGTCCTGAACTAAGCACCATAATCTCCCACTGTGTCCCATCCAGACTACTCAGGAGCTCCACCCAAGACCTTTTATAAATTTAAAGCTCAAGTCCAAAATAGGAGCCATTATATACAGCTACCATCCCTCTATTGCTTGGAACAAACTCCCACAAGAAGTTAGATCACTTTCACATCCTAAAATATTCAAACTAGCCACTAAAGAGTACTTAAAAAGTCACTGGAATTGTACCTGTTTTCAGACAAACCTAACTTCCCCTGTCTTACCATAATTTTCTCTCCTCTATACCAAAACATTTACAACTTAAACTAGTCTACTTCATCATTTTTTACTTAACACTATCTCCATTCCTTCTGCTGCAGTATTTTTCATAACATTTCTATAGATAATTGTAACTGCATATATATGGTAACTGTTCTACAAGTTTTATTATGAATGATTATAATGTTAATTGTGTTTGTAATGGTTATATTTTTTGTAACTATGTTTTGGAGCTTTTCTCCCAAGGCCACTGCTGAAAAAGGGCTTTTGCTCAGTCAGACAATCCCAGTTAACAAATGTAAAATACATAAATAAATAAATAAATAAAAATTCAGTACAGTTTTCTCAACTGTCACTGAAACAGAAAAACAAAATTCAGAGACCAACAATATCAAGCAAATAAATAAATGCAGCAGTTTTCTTAACTATCACTGAAACAGAAAAACAAAATACATATAGAGACCAGCAATATCAAGCAAATAAATAAATGCAGTACAGTTTTGATAACTATCACTGAAACAGAAAAAGAAAATGCAGAGACCAGCAATATCAAGCAAATAAATAAGTGTGGTACAGTTTTGTTAACTATCACTGAAACAGATCAAATGCAAAAAAGTATAGTTATGCAAGATTTGTGAATCGAGGTAGCTACAGACTCAGTCACAGCCAGGCTACAAGCAGCAGCTCTGTTTTGGACACAGTGTCTCAGAAATATAACTACTTATACCAGGAGTATAAATGAAAAGTTAGACTCAAACACAATCAGATAAACACAGAAAATGTACTCACACCTTGGATAGGCTGGCTTCTCAGAATGCAAACCAGCCTCCACTGTGAAACTGGCTGAAGAAAATGCAGATACCAGCAATATCAAGCACATAATTAAATGCAGTACAGTTTTGTTAAGTGTCACTGAAACAGAAAAAAATGCAGACAGAGACCAACAATATCAAGGAAATAAATAACTGAACTACAGTCTTGTTTATCTCTGAAACATAAAAACAAAATTCAACAGAGATGAGCAATATAAAGCAAATAAATAAATGCAGCACCATTTTAACTATCACTGAAACAGAAACACAAAATATAGACACATATGAAAAATATCTAGCAAATAAATAAATGCATCTCAGTTATGTAGTGCAAAAAAGTATATTTATATAAGCTTTTTGAATCCAGATGGCTACAGTATCAGTCACTGCTAGGCTACAGGGAGTAGTAGTAGTAATAACACAGTCTCACAGAAATGTACCTCCCTATTCCAGTAGTATAAAATAAATCATAGATCCTTAGGCAATCAAACACAAAATGCTTTTCTCACATATTGGATTTGCTGGCTTCACAAAATGTAAAGCAACCCCCATTATGAAACCTACTGAAGAAAATGCACACAGAGACCAGTAATATCAAGCAAATAAATAAATGCAGTACGGTTCTGTGAACTATCACTGAAACTGAAAACTAAAATGCAGACAGAGACCATCAATATCAAACAAGCAAATAAATGCAGCTCAGACTGATTAACTATCTTTGAAACAGATACAGATAAAGTGCAAACAAGTATACTTATATAAGCTTTGTGTAGCCAGGTGGCATTAGAATCAGTCACAGTCAAGCTACATGGAGCAGCTCTAATACTGACACAGTCTCACATAAAGTTAATTACTTTTTTCTAGTAGTATAAAGGAAAACTTAAACCCTCTGGCAGTCACATAAACACAAAAAGCTGTGCTCACACCTTGGAAAGGGTGGCTTCACAGAATGTAAAGCAACCCACACTGAGAACCTGGCTGAACAAAATGCAGACAAAGACTAGTAATATCAAGCCAATAAAAAAACTGCAGCACAGTTTTACCTATCACTGAAACAGGAAAAAATGCAGACATAGGGCCAGATTCAGGAAGGCTTACATGGAGTGTAAGAGTAGTGTAAGCCTCCGTGTAAGCCTCCCGATCCAGGAACAGCCCAAACCTCCGTGTAAGAGACAGCTAACACGTCTCTTACACGGACTGGGCGTGGAAATGCTCAATACCTCATTTGCAGCTCAAAGATATGCAAATGAGGTATTTGAGTGATCCAAGAAAGCCAAACCAGTCCGTGTAACGGACGTGTTAGCTGCAGAAATGTACTCAGCTGACAACCGAGTACATTTCTGCAAATTTGAAAACGGAGCTATGTCAGCTCCAAATAAAAGGTGCATATGTTTAATTTAGCATGCCAATGGCCAAATATGTGGCCATTGGCATGAAAAAGTGTGGCAAAAATATTTTAAATAACTTTTTTTTTTTTTCGTGGGATTATGATGTTTAACTGCAGCGCACACCCGCGCAAATGAGGTGCGCTGCCTAAAACTGAAATCCGAAGCTTATAAGCCCACAATTGTGGGATTTATGTATTACATGGAATGTCAATGGAGGGACTAGCAGAACAAAAACAATATGGCCAACGTGTAGTGGTTGTCAAGGGGGGGAAGCTCCGTGTAAGATATGTAACTAAGCATTACTAGGCAATCCTATGTAAATGAGGGTTACAATACTGAATCACACTGCCACATAGGTAATGAGCACTTTCTGAGTAGTGTAAGAGTTACAGAAGGGGGAGGAACAGAGTAAGAGGTAGCTGACATCACGGGGGGGAATGATAGAAATAAATGTAGCAGATTGGAGGGCAATGTAAGGTGACAGATGACAGACAGACATCAGGGAGAGAGGTGTGTCCCAACAGAACACTAGAAAAGTCAAGAAACAGAGGGTGCACACTATCCCTATACTCCAACTTTCTTGATATACGTGCATGCGTGCGTGTGCACGCGTGTAAGGCAGGTTCAACATGTGGGAGCATGTTGCAAACCGTTTACAATGGTTTGCGCGGGCGTGCACGTGTATAAGGCTGTGTGTGCGTGTTTTAACATGAATCAGCCCAGTTCACACCGTGTAAGGATGTGTGCGTGCATTTTACACCGTGTAAGGATGTGTGCGCGTGTTTAAGTAACTGTGAGCATGCTTAAGCTGGTGTGCACATTGCTCCCCCTGAGGAAACAGAGAGGAAAAAGGAAACAACCAGATTACAAGGAAGCTGCCAAAGGATACTGCTGGAGTTAATTGCTGGAAACAATTGGAAGCAGGCAATTACACAGGCAGACTAGAAGCCCAACCCAGCACTTAAAACACTGCAAAGAGCAGTGCAGGCTGTTTCTCAGAAGAGATACTGCAAGAAAGTAAGCTATCAGAATTGAAAACTGAAAAAAGCTGAACTCAGAGCAGAAATGCTAGGGGCTGCCATAGCTGTTATAATCAGGCATAGGCGAATTGCTGAGGGTGGTGACAATGCAGATGCTGACAGACAACCCAGAGTGAGGAGAAGGAGAAGAGTATACAGGCCCAGGGTCACCTACCATGGGTTACATGAGCTGGAGATAGTAGAGCGCTACAGAGTGGACAGAGACCTTCTGCAGCAAATTGTTGAGCTGTGCAGGCCACAACTCACACACAGAACCAACAGAGGGGAACCCATCCCAGTGGAAACCAAGGTATGTGTTGGCCTAAGAATACTAGCAACAGGTACCTTCCAGAGACCAACCGGTGATATGATGGGGATATCACAGGCATCAGCCTCCAGGGTACTGCACCAGTTCCTGGATGCCATGTCAGCACATGTCGGTGATCATGTATATTTCCCCAATGCCCGTGAGGTTGTGGCCAGCAATATGCGTCTCTTCCAGCAAATAGCGGGATACCCTGAGGTATTGGGTGCAATAGACTGCACACACATACGCATCAAAGCACCAGCCGGTGAGCGGGGTAGAGCCTACATGAACCGCAAGGGCTTCCCCTCCATCAACTGCCAGGTCGTGTGTGATGCCCAGGGCATAATAATGAATGTGTGTGCTGGCTGCCCTGGGAGCTACCATGATTCCCACATCTGGCATCTGACGCAGCTGTACCAATTATTTGCCAGTGGGGACTTCCCACACAGACACCTAGTGGGGGATGCAGGTTATGCACTTGAGCCATGGCTGATGACACCCATCAGAAATGCACATACACCTGAACAGGAACGCCATAATGAGGCACACGCACAAACACAATGTCATAGAGCGTGTGTTTGGGCTGCTCAAGTCACGGTTCTGGTGTCTGGACAAATCTGGTGGAGCCTTGCAGTACACACCAACTACATGTACCCAAATTATCATGATATGTGCTATGCTACATAATATGATCCTGCGGAAACAGCTGCAGCAGGACCAGCATAGGGCTGGGCCAAACATACCCCCACCATTGCCAAGGCCACCACAGGCAGAGGGTGACTCGGAGGAGGAACAACCTGACCTTGCCCCAGTAGGCAGAAGGAGGCGTGCCCAGTATGCCCTGGCCTTGGCAAAGAGGCAACGCATAGTGCATACACTTGGTCAGTAGGAACACTGGGACTGATACCCGCTCTGACTCACTCATATAGTAACAGGGATGCCTAACATGACACAACCTGCTTCCAAACATGTACAGGGAGTGTAGTATGTGCATCCGACAGAGGCAGCCCTGCAGCACCACCTGAGGCATGAATGCCATGTGTCAAGTAATGTAACACCATGTACCATATGCACACCTGAGGACCCTGACTAACATCCACCCTCACCAATCACAAACCACAAAAACACAAACCCACATTCATAGGTACCACAAGGGATAGGAACCTAGATGTAATGCTACCCAATGCCAGAAGTATAAACAGCAAGATGTGTGCAGTGTAAACGCACACAGTATAGAGGATGTAGATATCAGTGCTGTGATAGACAACTGGGTCAAAGCCCACACCAGCACCCTAACACTACCAGGTCACACCTCATACAGGGATGTATATGTGCAAAAACATGGAACAAGATACAAAACGAGGGTGACTAGCAATAAATGTCATGGATAACCACACCCCCATGTTGGTACCACAACAAGAAGGAACATGGATTAGCCATGGTCAAATACCAATTGCTAAAACTGCCTACTACTAAATAGCTTGCTGCAGACCACTGTCCTAATAACAGGAACTGCACCAGGCCTATGTTCATAGGTTCATAGGTTCATACTAGGCTATCTGCCCTAGGCCATATATAAGCCTAGCCCAGAGTTTTGTGGCTTCCGCCACCCCTTCAGTTCTAAGGATAATATGCCCATTATTTTGCTGTGCCTCTGTCAAGCAGTGACACTGATGTTATCCCTGGGGTATACCTGCAATCTCCCATCCATTGGTCATGATTTCTCTCGAACAAAGCCAGCGAGGTGCCCAGCCTCACATGTACCAGGATGATGTTCCACAGCATAGGGAGTGTCTGGGTGATGAATCTGTCCCTCCAGCACCCATTAATAGCCGTGTTGAGGTTTAAGTCTCTTGCCCTTGTAGCTCTGATGGATTTAGAGGTTTGGAGGTGAAGCATGTTCATTAATTCCGGGTTGGACATGGCCTACTATGTCAGGCACAGGCCACCTCTGAGCAGACGGTAGGTGACTGAATAGAGCTGGGGTTCCTTCAGTCGGGCAGCATAAGACATACATTTGAGACCTTTTATCCTTCTTGTGAGGAATGTTTGGGGCCTGTCCAATTGCTGCAGGTGTCGGGTCAGATACATTCCGAATGGGGCATTGTACTCAATCATTGGTCTGACGAGTGATGTGTACAGGGGAACAATGACCTCCCTTGATCTAGATGTGAATCCCTGCATGATCAGGTGGGCAATGTAGAAGGTCTTCCTAACTACTTTGGCAACGTGAGTGTCAAACGAAAGGTTACTGTCAACCTGGGTGCCCAGATCCCTGATAACCTCTCCTGTGCTTAGAGGAGTAACACCTATATGGGAACTAGGAGTAACCTTGTTCTTCCCGAAGGGTATGACTATGCATTGTTTAGTGTTTAACTGTAGCCATGGCTCTGGCACCAGTTATCTGTTTCTATGAGACCCGTCTGAAGGATGTCTGCGTCAGATGGGTTTTCAACTATGGTTCCCAGTTAGCAGTCATCTGCAAACTTTATCAGCCATAACCCTCCTGTGTTTGCTTTTACTACTGAAAAGTAGATGCCGAACAAAAGTGGGCCCAGGACTGAGCCCTGTGGGACATCACTTGTGACAGGCTTGGAGTGTGACACGGCGCCAGCAACCTTGACCCTGTGGGTTCTGTCACTTACCAGTTTGTAACCCATCTTGTGACGTATGGGTCTACATTTAAGCTGGTGAGTTTGTCAATGATACCCGAGTGGGGTATTGTATCGAAAGCCTTTGCCAGGTCAAGGTAGGCTGTGTGGACTGCCTTGCCCTTGTCAATGGCCTTGGTGACCATTCTGAAAAAGTCAACCAAGTTTAAAAGGCATGATCGCCCTTGACAAAGCCAAACTGGGTTGGATCCAAAGTCTGCAAATCCCCTATGTCTTCATGTATGAGTTCCATTATGATCCTCTCCATAGCTTTGCAGACCAGGCTGGTCAAGCTGATGGGACGGTAGTGTCCGGGATCAGTGGAGGCACCTCCTTTGTGAAGTGGGACCACCGTTGCCGTACGCCACTCCTTGGGTATGTATCCTGAGGTGAGGCTAAGATTAAACAGTTGCCCTAACTGCGGGTTTAATTCCTCATTAAGTTCGTGGAGCACACAACCGGGGACACCATCTGGTCCCATGGATGCTGTGTTTCTCGCCTTGGATAGAGCAGTTCTCACCTGAGCATTTGAGATGTTTGGTGGGCTACAATCCCCTGGTATAGATATCCCTCCCTTTGGGGGGGGGGAGAAATCCGCACTGAACCTGTCAGCCAGTATGTTGGCATTGTCTGTAGGTTCGGTGATTTTTACATCATTATGAACTAATTCTGAGCATATCTGGGAGTCACCTCCCAGGTTTCCAACATAGCTAAAAAAGGCCTCATGATTGTCTTCTGAGTCCCTAGCGAGTTTTCTCTCAAAATGTGCCCTGGATGATTTTATGGGAGATCTCAGTTCTTTACTTATAATGAGCAGGGGTGTCTTCCCTTCTACGGATTTTGCTCTATCTTGTAGTAGCTCCTTCCTTCTGATGTAGAGCTTGTTTATGGCTGGGGTCCACCGGACTGCACGCATGCCTTTGGTACAAAGAGTCTCTGTTTTGTGTGGGATTGCCTGATCCATGCAGTCCTGGAGGTGCTGGTAGAAGGCATTTGTAAATGATTCAGCGGCTTGGGTAATGGTTTCCGCTAGCTTGGGGGCCTTGAAAGAGACCACACCAGTCTATAGAAGTGTGAAGTTGGCTTTTGAGAAGTTCTTCACGGTGGTCTTTTTTCTCTGGGGTGGGGGCGGGATGTGGACTTCCAGTGAGATTAGTTTATGATCTGATCTCACCAATGATGGGTATACTTCTGGTGTTGAACATTGTGACCCCATGTATGTGATGATGTGATCTAGTATGTTGTCTCCTCTTGTGGGGATAGTGACTAGTTGTTCCATGGCATATGAGGTTATGAACTCTAGGAACCTTTGGGCTAGAATGTTGGGGCTTGAGTAGTGATCCCAGTCTATATTTGGATAGTTGAAATCACCCAGTATGATGGTGTTTGGAGATACATTTATCCCCTCCAGTGTTTTCAGGAAAGCTGTGTGAGGTTCCTGAGTTTGAGAGGGTGGCCTGTAACCTGCTACAAACTACCAAGCAGCCTTGCCTACAGTTAATTGCACCTGGATGGCCTCCGATGCATCGTGTGTTGCCACCAACCTTGAGGTGAGGGTGTCCTTGATGAATATGGACACCCACCCTCCTTCCCTGGTGTCATCTGGATTTTGGGGCCGGAACGCATGATATGAGGTAACACCTGATACTGCCGGGGTGCTGTCAGGAGTCCTGAACCAGGTTACAGTCACAGCACAGACATCGATGTTCTCCATACTGAGAAGGGTTTCGAGTGTGCACATCTTGAGGTTGAGACGTCTGGCATTGAGCAGCATTACCCTTAGTTTATTTCCTTCTTTGTGTTCTAGGGTGGTAGGGTTAGAATCTGAGCCTTGCCTAAAAAAGGCACAATGGGGGTGGCAAGAGCCCTAGCCAAATTCCGGAAGCCCAGGGGTGACAGGTGCAAGCCGTCCCCTGTGAATCAGCGTGGCTTGTTCAGCATGTCATCCCAGGCAGATGGACATTGGATCCCCTTTGAATGACACCATAGATTAAGCCAATTATTACAGCTGGTCATCTTGTCTCTGTATTGTGGCATCATTCTTGGTGAAGGTAGGATACTGCTCAAGGTCAGGGTCATACCTGCCTGGGCTACATAATCAGAGAGCTCCTCTATGTCTCTGTTCATGTAGTCCAGGGAGGTACATCTCAGGTCGTTCACACCAGCATGGACAATGACTGAGTCATACTTGTACTTGCAGTTGAGTGACCTGAGTGCTTGCATTATGTGGTGGATTCCAGCACCCAATAGGCAGCTTACTGTGACCTTCTCCTTACTCAATCTGGTGAGCGGGACGTCAGTGTGTCTGACGATGGAGTCACCTATGACGGGTGTGTCTGGCATTGTGTTTGGCCTTAAGGGCTGTGAATGTTTGGCAAACTGACTATGTGGTCTATGTGTTGCATGTGCTGTGCCCTGTGGAGGCAGATGTTTGGGTGTCTGCTCTGGTGGCCTCTGCTGTTATGGTATATCTGTGATCAGAGGCTCCGAGTATGTCTTTGTGTGTTTATGTGTATGATTTGAAGTTGTGATAGTGCTATGTGAGACTGGGTCTGTAGTGTGTGTGGTCACCTTCTCCTCTCTGGTCCTGCCAGTCCTATGTTGAGAGAGCTCAGCCTCCAGTTTGGCTATATAGTTGCATCTCTTGCATGCATTTGTGTTTTGTGGGAGAAGGACAGGGTTGTCTGTGTACATGAGTCAATTGTAACATTGCCTCAATATTCCCAGGTTCACCAGCTGAGCAGGAGAGGACACTAGCAACTGATCCCTTGACATGCTAGAAGGAATAGACAAAAAACTGTTGGAAGACAGGAAGATATCAAGCCCCCCAAACCATATTATATTGCTTGACTGACAATACCTACACATACACCATAGTTTCATAGTTTACTACTAGGCTATCTGCCCTAGTGCATTTACAAGCCTAGCCATAGTGATGTGGCTATTGCCACCCCTTATAGTGGTAATAAGTGTACAGAATAGATTCCGAATATTGTGCCTCTCACTTAGTAGTGACACATTATGACCCCCGTACATAATTGAATACCTTGACTGTGCCTCTGTCTAGTAGTGACACAGGGAGAACCCCTGGGGTAAAACTACAATCCCACATCCAGTTATCCAGACTTCTCTTGAAGAGAGTCAGTGAGGGACTCTGTCTAACATGAACTGGGATACTCTGCTAGAGTGTGAGAAGCCTCTGAGTTATGACTCTGTTTCTTAGCCATTTTGCAAACTATCCTGTGACATATGATGTTATATTTCAGCTGTTGATCTTGTCTATGATGCCTGCGTGGGGTATTGTGTCAAAGGCCCTAGCCAAGTGCAGGTAGGCTGTGTGGACCGCGTAGCCCTCATCAATGGCCCTACTGACAGTATCAAAATAGTCAACTAGGTGCAAAAGGCAGGATCTGCCCTGTACAAAGCTGAACTGGGTGGGATCAAGGGTCTGTAGGTCACCAATGTCTCTGTTTAAGAGCTCCATAATGACTCTTTCCATAGCTTTGCAGACAAGGCTGGTTAAGCTTGTGTGGTGGTAGTTCCCAGGGTCTGTGGAGGCATCTCCTTTGTGGAGTCGGACCACTGTTGCTGTACGCCAGTGTTCAGGAACATATCCTGTAGCAAGGCTAAGGTTATATAGCATTTGTATTTACGGGTTTAGCTCCTTCTGGAGTTCACATAGCATGCAACTGGGGATACCATCAGGTCCCATTGATGCTGTGTTCTTGTCTTTGCTGAGTGCGGCTCTCACATGGACATCTGAGATGACAGTGAGGTTACATTCATCTGTGATAACTATCTTCTGTTGGGAGTGAGGGAGGGGGAAAATTGCACTGAACCTATCTGCCAGAATGTTGCCAATATCTGTCAGGTCACTGAAATATATGTTGTTGTGTACCAACTCAGAGCATATCTGGTTCCCACCCAGGTGTCTGACATAACTGAAGAAGGCAGTGTGGTTATCTCTATTGTCTTTGGCGTTTATGTCTCAAAGTTGACCTTGGATGTCTTTATGAGAGAATGTAGCTTTTTACTAGTGCTGCTCACAGCTGCCTTCCCTTTAGGAGATGTAGCTCTGTCTTGCCTTAGTATCCTTCATCTGTTATACAGTTTGTTTATGGCTGGGGTCCACCAGATAGGCCACTTTCCCTTGATGGAGAAGGTCATGTTATTATTTGTGATTGCATGGTCCATGCTATCTCGGAGATGTCCGTAGAAAGTGTCTGTGAAGGAGTCACCATTGTGTGTTGTGGTTTCCACTGGCCCAGTGGGCTTAACAGATACCATCTCAGTCCAAAGAAGTGTGAAGTCAGCTTATGAGGTGTTTGTCACTATACTCTTTGTATTATACTATCACTGACACAAGTGTAGACAATTTCCCAGATTCCATCAAACAAAACGGACATGCAAAATGTAACACTTCCACAAGAGGGGTAAGCATACTGGATGTGATAATCAGAAATATGTGTAGTGGATGTCAAAATGAGAAGTGTATCCCTCACTGGTAAGACCAGACCATAGAGTACTCACACTGTAGTTACACATCACGACCCCAGTCCCTGGCCAGACTAACACAGTGAAACACATGTATAAAGCATAGCTTGCACCCCTACAAACCAATGTGGAATCCATGAAAAGCCCTGTGCAGGTCCAGAATATGGGACACACTGCAGAACATGTTATACAGGCATACCATGAACACAGCCAAGAGTGCTTTGAGTCTGCAATCACAAACAACAAGACACAATGCCATACACCCAGGCATCTGGCATGCTGGACACCATAAATTACTAAACCATTGAAGAGAATGAGGAAGCTACCACATGATAGATCAAACATGAAAAGTGAAGTAATCAGTGATCACTAGTATGGCAATAAAATGTGTCCACACATACAATCCACTAAGGCCAGGCAAAACAAGTATAATCTGTGAATCCAGTGGCAATGTGACACCTGTCCCAAGTACACACACAACAACTCACCCCAGTAAATACAAATGTATGTGATAGACGCAACCAGGTAGCCAAACCGGGGACTGAGCACCCCCAAATCAGTACTGTCAAAAGTAGTCAGGAGGACAAGGTAACCACATACACCACAAACCCAGTCCCACATAGACCTACAACGACTATAAACTAAACACATAAACACAAAAACATTCCCAGAGGCCCTAATTACAAACACACAACACCAACACAAGCCTCCAAAGCAGACACCCAATAAAACAAACCCCAGACATAGCACATGTAACACATAGTACACAAAGCTGGTGTGCCAAACAGTCACAGGACAGAAGGAGAAACAACATGCATGGTACAGTTGTAATAGGTGACTCCATAGTGAGACATGCTGCTGTCCCAGGGATGGCTTGCACCTGTTACCCATGAGCGTCTGGATATTGCCTAAGGCTTTTGCAAACTACAGAGATTCTCCCGTAGTCAAGGCCAAAAAGAGCAACCCACCACCATAGAACACAAAACTGGAAAGAAACAGAAGGGTAATGCTGATCAATGCCAGATGTGTAAACCTCAATATGCATGCTCCTGAGGCCCTCCCCAGTATGGAGAACATTGATGTCTGTCCAGTGATACAAACCTGCTGCAAGCCTCGTGACAGCACACCAGCACTACCAGGTAATACCACATATCATGTGTTATGGCCACAAAACCTGTAACAAAACATAAAAGGAGGGTGAGTATCCATATTCAGCACAGGCAGCCATACGTCCAGTTAACTGACAATGCTTATGTCATTGCAGTGCACCCATGTGCAACTAACTGTAGGCAAGACTGCTGTACAGTCTGTAGCATGCTACAGACCACACTCTCACACACAGGAACCCCACCCCACTGTCCTGAAGACAGTGGACAGTATGAATGTACCACCAAATACAAAACAAGGTACACACAAATTACCACATAGGTGGTAAACCATTATGTGTGGAAGGAGTAATCAGGGACCTAGTGACACAAGTGGACAGTCACCTGTTATGTGACAGCCACATCGCCAATTTGTCTAGGAAGACTGTCTATATTGGACACTGTATCATGAAAGGATTCACATCTACGTCAACAAAGGTCATTGTGCCCCTATACTGTTCCCCTATCAGACCATATTGTAATACAATGCCTCATGTGGGATGTACATTACCTGGCACCTGCAGCAGTTAGAAAGACCTCAAAGGTACCTCAGCAAGAGTCATAAAGGGTCTCAACAATATCTCATATGCTGCCTGGCTGTAGACACCACAGCCGAATGCAGTCACATACTGCCAATACAGAGGCATTGTATGTCTGTTGTTCAAGTCCATGTCCAACACAGAAGTAATGGACATGCTCCACCCCAGAAAAATCAAAGCCATCGGAGCTGTGTGAGTCAGAGATGTCAACCTTAACACATAATCAAATAGGATGTGCTGGAGGGACAGATACCTAACCCTGAGTCTCTCCACACCCTGGAACAGAATACCACTACATGTTAGGCAGAGACCCCCACTGACACTCTTCAACAGGAAGTTAGCAAAATGGATGGATAATTGTAGGTGTACACTGGGGGTCTTTACTGTGTCATGTCCAGACAGAGGCACAGCTAAGTAAATCATAAGTGGCCATCATATTCACATAGCAAGGGGTGGCAAAAGCCATATGCACTGTGGCTAGGCTTACAAATGCCCTAGGGTGGATAGCCTAGTATGAACCTATTATGATACAAATTGTACAGGACACTAAGGATAACCCCAAGGCTGCTGCAACTGATGGTAGTAAGCGTGTTGTGAATTCCTGGATATGCTCTGGATCACACAAATATTACAAACATACCAAACACACACACGTATTGCCAACATACATCCTGACAGGTGCAGTGCAACCCCCCCCCCCTCGTAATGCCAAATATCTTTACCAGCAGACTGCTGCCTCCCTGACATTATGTCAGCCTTACCACAGGATATGTACCCAAAGAGCAGTGTACAACAACACTGGGTGTTCTCAAGAAAGGTGTCGCCTGAATGGATACTAAAAACAACCACCACAGAATCCTGAGAAGCTTGGTCTGCACAGCTATGGAAAGGAACAGCATGTACTGCAGACATAACGATATTGGGGATCTATTGACACCCGACCCTACCCAGTGTGGGTTTATGACGTGCAGACCCACCCCTAAACATGTGTGACTCAATTGAAACAGTGATTGAGGTCACTGATGAGGGCAATGTGGTCCACACAGTGTAGCTGGACCTTGCAAAGCCTTCCATACAATACCCTACATGTTCAATATAGATATGCTCACCAGCTTATATATACACCCCAATGTCACTAGAGGGGTTGCAAACCAGACCAACGACAGAACTGACATAGCCAGACATGCTGCAGCCATGTCAGACTACAAACCACATATAACAGGTATCCCACAAAGCTTGGTCCTGGGACCTTCCCTGTCTGGTATATATGCCCCATAGGTACAGGCCAACATGTAAGGACTGTGCCTGAACATGTTTGCAGAGGACTACAAACCACCTAACATATCTGACACTCCAGCTGACACAAGCATCCCACAAAAGGGCCACATAGAAACAGACAACCGGTGCCATAGCCATGTCAGCATGTGAAATGGAGAAAACTATATAGTCAACCTCTGTGGATATACAGTAAGTGACCACCAATTACCACATAGGTGTTAACCCATTACATACTTCACATGTAATGACGGACCTGGGTACACAAGGTGATAGATATCCTGCATAGGACAAACATGTGGCTGTAGTGTTAACAGAAACAATCCATATACCAACCTAATCATGAAGGTTATGACATCTAGATAAGGGGAGGTCATTGTGGTTCTGCAGTTATCCTTCATCAGCGTTACAAATGACCACAACAGCCCCTGTGGGTGTACCTCAGCAGACACCTCCATCAACTGTAAAGTCCACAACAGTACCTCACCAGGAGTATCAAAGAGCTGGAACACATGTAATGTGTCACCTGATTAAACAGAGTGCAACTCCACACACTGCCATGCTGGCCACCCAGACGCAAGCTGTGCCTGATGTAGAAAGCCATGTCCAAGCTGGAATCAATGAACATGCTGCACCTTGTACAATCTGAATGGCAGTGAGCTATGCACATGAGGGACCTGAACCCCAGCACTGACATACATAGGACAAGCTGTACTGCATTATCCATAACACAGAAGCCACCCCCATGCATGAGTAAACTACCAGTAAAGGTTATCCATAGAGTCACTCATTGATTCTCCTCAACAGGAATCTTAATGAGTGGATGGGAGATGGTAGGTTTACCCTGGGTATCAATGTTATGTCACAGGTAGACAGAGGCACAGTATACTAAACAAGACATATGTCATGGCAAACTACACTTACAATGTGTCAAAGGACAAACACACTCTCTGACTAGCATTAGAAATGGCCTAGGGCACATCAGTAGTGTTTGCCAATGTACACCTATGTTGTGGAATACACTACTGATGTTGGATGAGGCTGTTGTAAGTAGTTCATATCCGAACATAATGCAACATGGTCAGATAGGTTCATAGGTTTATACTAGGCTATCTGCCCTAAGGCAGTTATAAGCCCAGCCCAGAGTTTTGTGGCATACGCCACCCCTTATATGGAAACAATACTGTGCCCATTAGTTTGTCGTGCCTCTGTCCAGCAGTGACACAGAGATGATCCCCGGGGTAAACCTATGATCTCCCATCCACAGGTAAAGATTCCCCTTGAACAGAGCCAGTGAGGTGCTCTGCCTCACATGGACCGGGATTGTATTCCACAGCATAGGGAGTCTCTGAGTGGTACATCTATCCCTCCAATATGTCCTACTTATATCCCTGCTAAGGTTTAAGTCACTTGCCCTAGTGGTTCTGGTGGATTTGGCGATTTTGAGGTGGAGCATGTCCATTACTTCCTGGTTGGACATGGCCTTGCATGTCAGGCACATGTCACCTCTGAGCAGACGGTATGTGACTGAATAGAGCTGGAGTGTCTTCAATCTGGCAGCATATGACAGATGTTGGAGACCCTTCATCCTTTTGGTGTGGGACTTTTGGGGTCTCTCCAATTGCTGCAGATGTTGGGTGAGATACATCCAGAATGGGGCATTGTACTCGATCATTGGTCTGATAAGTGAAGAGTACAGGGGAACAATGACCTCACTAGATCTGGATGTGAATCCCTTCCTGATCAGGTGGGCAATGTAGAAGGTCTTTCTAGCCACATTAGCAACGTGAGTGTCAGGAGAAAGGCCACTGTCAACCTGGGTCGCCAGGTCCATGATAACCTCCTCTGTGCTTACAGGATTGCCACCTATATGGTAGCTTGGGGTTACCTTGCTTTTCCCCGAAGGGTATGACTATACATGTTTTGGCATTTACTGTCAGGCCATGGCTCTGGCACCAGCTATCAGTGTCCGTGAGTCCCTTCTGAAGGATATCCGTGTCTGATGCACTGTCCAGTATGGCGCCCAGTTTGCAGTCATCTGCAAACCTTGTCAGCGAAAGTCCTCCCATGTTGGCCTGTACCTCTGAGAAGTAGATGACGAACAATAGGGGGCCAAGGACTGAGCCCTGTGGGATACCACTTGTGACCAGCTTGGAGTCTGACATAGCGCCAGCAACTCTAACCCTGTGGGTCCTGTCCTTAAGCCAGTTTGCAACCCATCTTGTGACATATGGGTTTACATTTAGGTTGGTAGGTTTTTCTATAATACCTGAGTGGGGTATTGTGTCGAAAGCCTTTGCAAGGTCAAGGTAGGCTGTATGGACTGCCCTTCCCTCAGCAATGGCCTTAATGACTGTTTTGAAGATGTCAACCAAGTTCAAAAGGCATAATCTGCCCTTGACCACGCCAAACTGGGAAGGGTCCAATGTCTGCATGTCCCCTATATCTTTGTTTATGAGCTCCATTATGATCCTCTCCATAGCTTTGCAGACTAGACTTGTTAAGCTTATGGGGCGGTAATTACCAGGGTCCGTAGAGGCACCGCCTTTGTGCAGATGTGCACAACTGGACCCTAACCAGGCTGTTGTGCACACTATGGAAATGTAAAGCAGTGATAGGACTAAAGCCCAGGATACTGTCCACCACTACACTATACAGTACTACAGTGTTAGGTCAGTATGAACGGATGTTGACAATTGTATGCAAAGTATCCCATGCAAAACCTGCAGGCACAGTATAATCCCTGTTGTGTTCACACAAAAAGCATTTGGACAGTAACTACACAACATGACACAGAACACACAACCATAAACTGGAGATATTTGTTGAAGGTCACACTCATCCACAAATGTGATGGGCTGCAGAGTTCAACATATGGAAAGCTCACACTGGGCATGCTCACACACTTAGATAAATGAGACATCTTTCACACAACATGCCATGGGAAGGCTGAACTGGGCATGCTCACACACTTAGTCCAAATGTTTCTTTTAGCAACTGTGAAAACACACCAGAGGATGCTCATTCCCCTTTCTAGACACTGATCATGTCAGCACCCTATAAGTATATCAGGAGAAAAGGAATCTTCCAGTAATCCGAATAGCGTGCTCTGCTAATGCGTCCATCTCTAGTGTCATAACATAGTTAAGTAGGGGTTTGAATCCAGCAAGTGGCAAGTGTGTGTGAAGGGGGGTAAGTGTGTGTGTAAGTGTGTATGAAAGGAACATCCCTTTTGGCAACTGTGAAAACACACCACAGGATGCTCATTCCCCTTTGTAAACTCTGATGATGTCAGCACCCTATAAGTATATCAGGGGAAAAGAAATCACCCAGTAATGCGAATAGCGCGCTCTGCTAATGCATCCGTCTCTAGTGTCATAACATAGTTAGGTAAGGGTTTGAATCCAGCAGGTGGTGAGTGTGTGTGAAGGGGGGTAAGTGTGTATGTAAGGAACATCCTTTTTGGCAACTGTGAAAACACACCACAGGATTCTCATTCCCCTTTCTAAACTCTGATGATGTCAGCACCCTATAAGCATATCAGGAGAAAGGAAATCTCCCAGTAATGCGAATAGCACGCTCTGCTAATGCGTCCGTCTCTAGTGTCATAACATAGTTAGGTAGGGGTTTGAATCCGGCAAGTGTGCGTGAAGGGGGTAAGTGTGTATGAAAGAAATAGCCCTTTTCGCAACTGTGAAAACACACTACAGGATGCACATACCCCTTTCTAAACGATATCACAATTATTTATGGCTTTTGATTACAGACATGTCACGTGTGTTTTGCCTACACAGAATGCCCATGTGTGCGGGTTGTCTCTCACAATAATGCATGACATTGATTAAACCAGTTATGGCAATGCACACATGATGTATGTGTGTGCCAAATACACATATGTACCTGTGACCTTCAATAGTTACCATGTGTGATGCCTGCCACATGTGAATACATGGTATTTGCACAGGGTAACATTATGACTGTGGTCTTCTGTGCAGGTGCTGCATGTGGGATGTGTATATACAGTGTGAGATGTAGATGCTATCAGCCTAGTAGTGAGGGATACACACCTGGTCTGGGGCATATAGTCTACATGTTGTTGATGAACAGGTGCTGCGTGTTTTCACCTGTTGTGGGAGTGGTAAGACGTTGTTCCATAGCAATGCAGTGACCGCATGCTAAGAACCGTTCAGCTAGGGTGTTGTAGCTACAGTAATTCATTAGCATTCAGTAATATGTCAGCATCCCTGGTGAGGGTCTGATGCCAACCAAGGTCAGGGTTCTACCAGCCTGTGTCACTTGCTCAGTGATCCCTTCCATGTTCCCTATCATGTATCCCAGTGAGGGACATCACACATCAGTTGTAGTGGCATGGACAATGACTGAGTCATATGTGTCCATGCATCTGACTGACCTGTATGCTTGTGTTATGTGGTGGACCATAGTGCCCCATGAGCATATCACTGTGACCTTCACCTTGTCCAGCCTGGTGAGCATGTCCTCACTGTACTGGACAATTAAAGTACCTAACACAACCGCAGCAGTAGTGTTGTATAGCTGTACAGACTGTGCTTGTTTGGCACACAGGATTTGTGTGGTATGTGTTATGCGTGCAGTGTGCAGGCCTAACGTATGCCTGTGTGCCAGCTGCAGAGGTGTCTGCCAGTCATGCAGGATGCTATCCTTAGGCTCCACGAATGGCCCGGTGTGTTTCCGTGCTTGTATTGCTGTCAGTGTAGGTCCACATCAGACTGGTATTGCAGTCACTGTAGTATTTCATGCCACCTGACAGGTTATGCCCGTACTGGGTTCAGAGTGCTTAGTCCACAGTTTGGGCATGTGTTTCCATCTCATACATGTGTTGTACATCCATGGGTAGGGGATAGGGTTGACTGTGTACATGTGGCAGCTGTGACATTATTACATGACTCACATATTCCACAACTGTACCATAGAGGTGGCTGACAACTGACCTTTGCACATGCTACCATAGTATTGAGATTGCATTGGTGATTAACAGCACATAGGGCCAATGGTGAACAAGATACATAGGTCCATAGGTTCATACAAGGATATCTGCCCTAGGGCATTTATACACCTAGCCAGAATGTGTGTTGCTTTCACCATGCATTGTAAATCTATCTTGCTTTGCCCTTTTCCAAGGTTAGTATACTGTGCCTCTGCCTAACAGTGACACATAAGTGATACCCAGGGTAAACCTACAATGTCACATCCAGTCATTAATATCACTCTTGAAGATAGTCACTGAGTGACTCTGCCTAACCTCTATTGGGATAATATTCCAGAATGAAGGGAGCCTCTGAGTTATGAATGTGTCCCTCCAGCATGTGCTATGTATATCACTCCTGAGGTTCAAGTCTTTCCAGCGTGTATCCTGATGGGATCTGGATATTCTGAGGTGCAGCATGGCCATTAAGTCAGGGTTTGACATGGCTTTATATGTCAGGCACAGATTGCCTATGAAGAGGCAGTATGCCACTGAGTAGAGCTGCTGTTTCTTTAACCAGTCAGTATGTGGCATCTGTTTGAGCCCTTTGATCCTCTTGTTGAGGTACGTATGTGGTCTTTCCAGTTGCTGCAGATGTCTGGTAAGGTGCATGCCGACAGGGTCATTGTAGTCAATTATGGGCATGATGAGGGATGAGTAAAGAGGCACAATGTCCTCCCCTGATCTACATGTGAATCCCATCATGATGATGTGGCCCATATAAAATGTTTTCCTAACCACTTTGTCCATGTTGTTGTCAAATGGTAGAATGGTATCAACCTGTGTACCCCAAGGTCCATAATTCCTTCATCTGCACTTAATGGATTAACACATATGTGGTACTTTGTGTTTGACAAAGGGGATGACTATACGCTTTTTGGCATTCAGCTTGAGGCCATGGCTGTGGCACAAGTTGTGTGTTTGCAAAAGGCCCTTTTGGAGGATGCTTGTGTTAGCTGGAGAGTTGATTATGGCGTCCGGTTTGCAGTCATCTGCGACTTGCTCAACCACAGTACTTCCATGTTGGCCTGTACCTCTGATAAATATATAATGAACATGACAGATCCCAGGGCTGAGCCTTGTGGGACACCACTTGTAACTGGTTTGGAGGCTGACATGGCTCCAGCGATTCTAACCATGTGTGTTCTGCCCTTGAGACACTGTGCAATATCCGTAGTGACATAGGGGTTAATATGTACACTGGTGAGCTTCCCTAGAATGCACAACTGGGGTATTGAATCAAAGGACAAAAACTGCTTTCAAACAAATCAGACCAAAAAGTACACAATGAGGAACCTTGTTTGCAGACAGAAACGCCTCCGAGTCAAAAAGCTTCTTAACGCTTTTATTTTGAACAAACCAAAAGAGCGTTTTCGCCACAGACCACTGCAGCTTCTTCAGAGAAACAAGTTAGACAAAAAACACTCTCTTTAAAAATACTACATCAGGAAATGACATATTCCTGTTTCCTGTTACCGAACAGTTGTATTTAAAAACACATACAAAGTGCTAAAAAGTTAAAGGCATCCCACATTTAGAATCATTTTTAAAAGTAGCACACAACAATAAGAAATGGATTCAGTTATATGAAAAAAGATCTCAGCGACTTAACAATAATATGGATGACAAAAAAACAGATGTCATAACTATTTACAATAAACTACTATACAAAATATGTAAGTAGATCTATCGAGAAATATACTCTGATACTCACTTAAAACATTAAAAACAAATTTGCCTTATATGAGGTGTGTATAAGGGATAAATACTGCTCATATTTGCTCAGGCTTAGTTTATTAAACATTCTGTTTGTGCTGTAACCATGCAGGACTAAGGAAAAAAAAGGGGGAGAAAGAAAGGAGAAGTATCCTTTGCCCTATGAAACACGCGACCTAAAAGATTCAGCACATGAGAATCCATTGTGTCTTCCTACTAAGACCACTAAGACTAGGTTATAAACCTGACTGTTAGGTTAAGCAAGCCCTGAATAGTAGACGGTCAAGTCAACTAGCTAGACCCAATGTGTTAGTGCAGTGCTAAAAACACAAGACTGCCAAGTCATCCAATATGTGTTGCCTGATACGGGTCAGACCTAAAGTCAGAGAAAACTATATAATAACAGTAGGTTTTACCTAAAATAACTTTTAATTTAAGAACTGGGGCAATGTTGCAGTTAGTGTTAAGGCCAGGAAGGCAGAAAGCGCGCAACTGCCAATCCAGCTCACAATTTTCTAGTATTAAAGATACAGGGCCCCTCTGATTTTTAAGGGTACATGGTCTATAGCCATAAAGCTAAAACTATGTCCTGGGAACAATGCAATATGTTTGGCCAGTGCTGTCATCTTTACATGTCCTAATTGCATACAAGTGCTCATACATCCTACCTCGCAGTCTCCTGTCGGTTTTTCCGATGTAGAACCCAGGGCAGCAGTTGCACATAGCAATGTATATAACTGATTTGCTCTCACAATTAAGTGCATGCTTGATGACAAACTTCCTGTCCCTAACAAGGAATGTCTCCCCTGTTCGGACATTGTTACAGAAGTTACAGAATCCACATCTGGACATTCCTTTCCTTTTATAAAAACTATGCTGTTGAATATCCCTTTGTAATAGTTCCTTCAAATTTTTAGATCGTTTAAAAATAAATCTGGGTTCATCTCCCAATTTTCCTGCTAATGATGGGTTTGAGGATATCAAAATCTGTGTTTGATTCTCTGCGGTCAACAGAGTAACTTCCTCAGGAAGAATGTGCAGCACCATTGTGGATTTTGTTAAGGAATGTTCATTTCTGAAGGAAATGTTCACTAACCGTGGCTATCCTGAAAAAATGGTTTGTGAACTTATTGAGGAAGTTACTCTTAAAAGAACTAGAGGCTTCTACACCCCTTTATTGACTAAACAAAAGGTCTCCTCCAGTGTAGTTAGTAGTTTCACAGATGAGGTGCCTATTAGTGGTCTAATAGGTAGCAATGTTGACCGCAGAGAATCAAACACAGATTTATCTTTGAGCTTCGTCACTATTTTTAGTACTAATTCAGAAGCAATTCTGGACATCATCCGTAAGAATTGGAGGTTGATATCCTCAAACCCATCATTAGCAGGAAAATTGGGAGATGAACCCAGATTTATTTTTAAACGATCTAAAAATTTGAAGGAACTATTACAAAGGGATATTCAACAGCATAGTTTTTATAAAAGGAAAGGAATGTCCAGATGTGGATTCTGTAACTTCTGTAACAATGTCCGAACAGGGGAGACATTCCTTGTTAGGGACAGGAAGTTTGTCATCAAGCATGCACTTAATTGTGAGAGCAAATCAGTTATATACATTGCTATGTGCAACTGCTGCCCTGGGTTCTACATCGGAAAAACCGACAGGAGACTGTAGATAGGATGTATGAGCACTTGTATGCAATTAGGACATGTAAAGATGACAACGCACTGGCGAAACATATTGCATTGTTCCCAGGACATAGTTTTAGCTTTATGGCTATAGACCATGTACCGTTAAAAATCGGAGGGGGCGCTGTATCTTTAATACTAGAAAATTGTGAGCTGGATTGGCAGCGCTGACGCTTTCTGCCTTCCTGGCCTTAACACTAACTGCAACATTGCCCCAGTTCTTAAATTAAAAGTTATTTTAGGTAAAACCTACTGTTATTATATAGTTTTCTGACTTTAGGTCTGACCCATATCAGGCAACACATATTGGATGACTTGGCAGTCTTGTGTGTTTTAGCACCTTGCACTAACACATTGGGTCTAGCTAGTTGACTTGACCGCTACTATTCAGGGCTTGCTTAACCTAACAGTCAGGTTTATAACCTAGTCTTAGTGGTCTTAGTAGGAAGACACAATGGATTCTCACGCTGAATCTTTAGGTCGCGTGTTTTCCGCAGGGCAAAGGATACTTCCTTTCCTTTCCCTCTTTCCCCTTTTTTTCCTTAGTCCTGCATGGTTACAGCACAAACAGAATGTTTAATAAACTAAGCCTGAGCAAATATGAGCAGTATTTATCCCTTATACACACCTCATATAAGGCAAATTTGTTTTTAATGTTTTAAGTGAGTATCAGAGTATATTTCTCGATAGATCTACTTACATATTTTGTATAGTAGTTTATTGTAAATAGTTATGACATCTGTTTTTTTGTCATCCATATTATTGTTAAGTCGCTGAGATCTTTTTTCATATAACTGAATCCATTTCTTATTGTTGTGTGCTACTTTTAAAAATGATTCTAAATGTGGGATGCCTTTAACTTTTTAGCACTTTGTATGTGTTTTTAAATACAACTGTTCGGTAACAGGAAACAGGAATATGTCATTTCCTGATGTAGTATTTTTAAAGAGAGTGTTTTTTGTCTAACTTGTTTCTCTGAAGAAGCTGCAGTGGTCTGTGGCGAAAACGCTCTTTTGGTTTGTTCAAAATAAAAGCGTTAAGAAGCTTTTTGACTTGGAGGCGTTTCTGTCTGCAAACAAGGTTCCTCATTGTGTACTTTTTGGTCTGTATTGAATCAAAGGCTTATGCAAGGTCCAGGTAGGCTGTGTAGACCACCTTCCCCTTGACAGTGGCCTTGGTGACTGTTTCAAAGAAATCAAACAGGTTTGAGAGGCAGGATCTGCCATTAACAAAGCCAAACTGTGTATGGTGACATGTCTGTAGGTCCCAGATATCTATATATATATGAGGTTCATGATGATCCTTGCCATAGCTTTGCAGACCAAGCTATTCAGACGTATGGGGCAAATAGTGTCCAGGATCCGTTAAGGCACCACCTGAATGTAGAGGGACCACTGTTGCTGTACGCCACTCTTTGGCCACATATCGTGTAGTGAGGCTGGGATTGAACAGTAGTGTTATGTCTGGGTGTAGCTCTTCTTGGGGTTCATGTAGGACACAGCCTGGGACACTGTCTGGTCCCATTGATGCAGTGTTTATTGCTTTGGAGAGGGCAGCTCTTACCTGAGCATCTGGGATGTCAGGCGGGGGGGCCGCACTCTGCTGGGCGGCCTACTTTGCCCTTTGGTGTGGTGGGGAGAAGGTAGCAGTGAACCTGTCCACTAGGATGATGGCAATGTCTGTGTGTTTGGTATTTCGTGTGACATCTTGGACTACCTCTGAGCATATCTGGGTATTACCACCCAGGTTCCTAACATAACTACAGAAAGCCTTGTGATTATCCTCAGTGTCTTGTGGAATCTTCTCTCAAAGATGGCCTTAGACAATCTTATGAGTGCCTGTAGTTGTCTTCTAATACTCATCAGTGATGCCTTCACATTTTGGGAGTTTGTTGTATCATGTAGTGGCTTCATCCTTCTATTGTATAGTTTGTTTATGGCTGGTGTCCAGCACATAGGACGTCTGCCTTTGGAGGATTGGGTCTCGCTTTCATATGTGATTGCATGATCCATGCATTCCTGAATGTGTCCATAGAATGCCTTTATACAGGTATCTGCAGTCTGGTCCATATTTTCAACAGGCCTGGGGGCTTTGAAGGTTTCCACATCATTTATGAGGCGTGTGAACATGCTTGAAATGAGCTGTTGTCTGACGTCCCGCCCTCCAGACTGAGCAAGGTGAGGGTCACATTTAGCTACCTGTCGGCTGATAGAATGTGCCACATAACACAAGCACACAGGTCACTCCACAGCAAGTACAAGTATGAGGCAGTCATTGTCAATGCTGGTGTGAACAACCTGAGACGTACCTCCCTGGACCACATGGAAAGAGACACAGAGGAGCTCTTACAGCACCCTCTCAAACTCAGGACTCCCACACAGCCTTCATGCTGACACAGGAGAGTATAGATTTCTCTGCAAACACCATCATACTGGGTGACGTCAGCTACCCAAACATAGACTGTGAACATTACTCAAGCCACAATACCCAAGCTCTAGGGTTCCCATAGTTCAGACACTCTTTAGCTATGGAACAGGTAGTCAACTTTCCCACAAGAGGGGCAGATATACTACACCTGATCATCACAAACATGAATACAAAATGCTCACCACTTGAAGTATATCCCTCATTGTTGCAATCGAACCATATACTAATCACACTGGAGTACTGGATCCCCCGCATATGCAAACCTCAAACACATTGATGTGTGTGTGGGAAATGCCCCTATTAGCAACTGTGACAGTACACTACAGGATGCAGATTCCCCTTTTGAAACACTGATGATGTCAGCACTCTATAACTACCTGACTTAAAGTTCTCCAGTAGTTCGTATAGCGCGCTCTGCTAATGCGTCTTTCTCTGGTGTCATAACATAGTTAGGTAGGGGGTTGAATCCTGCAAAGGGAATGTATGTGTGTTAGTGTGTGTGCATAATGCTGTGAGGGAAAAGTGACTTTTGACAACTGGGAGAACACACTACAGGGTGCACATCCCTCTTTCTAAACACAGATGATGTCAGCACCCTCTAAGTACAGCATTAGAAAGGATTTCTCCCACTAATGCAAATAGCACACTCTGCTAAAGTGTCTGCCTCTAGTGTCATAACACAGTTAGGTAGGGGTTTGACTCTTACAAATGGAAAGCATGTGTTTTACTGTGGGTGGGGTTAGTGTGTGTGCACAATGGTGGGGGTGGGATGTGGCTTTTGCCAAATGGGGCTATGCACTACAGGGTGCACATTTCCCTTAACAAACAGTGATGTTGACAGCACCCTATACAAACAAAACAACAAAAGAGAAGGTGTTGGTACCAATAACGCATGTAAGGTAACACTTCTTCAAGTAATGTCCACAAAACGAAGTAGGAAAAACGAACAATCCTTTTACTCTATACAAACAACATGACAGCAGACAACTGCCAGTACTCAGTATAGTGCTACATGCTACTGTAACATGCACATGTACCAGAATATACCTAGATAGTGTTTTGAAGCCTGACTGTGGCAAGTGTGTGGATGTGGGATGTTTCTGTGTGTGCATTTCCGTATGGAAAACATGTTTGATGTGGCAATCAGGGTACCACAGTACCTGATGCACATAACACTTTTAAACTAATGAGGTTGCCTGCACCCTGTGAGTACAGGCAGAGAGGAGGAAATCGGTAGTAATCCACATAGTGCACTTTTCAAGTGTGTACCTGTCATGTATAGACAGCTACTCATGTAGGGTAATAAATAATGGGAATGGCAGGTGAGCGTGTGCATGTGTGGGGGTAGCAGGGTGTGTGTAAATGCATGTGTGACAGAACAGATACATATAGCTGAATCTACATAACAGCACATGATGCACATTCCCATAGTCAATGGTAGCATGTGATGGTGTGCAGCTGGTACACTTTGGTAAGTAGTATGGGTGCAGATAACAATTCAGGACATTCATACAGTTACTGCAGCAGGAATGCTGGGATATACACACAATCATAGTGGAACAGTGAACAGTTACCAACATGTTACTACTAATACACATCTATGTAGTCACTCTGTGCATCAGCAACGTGTTTACCTTTTCCTGCACCAATGTTGTAGTATGCAGGAGGTGGCACAGTGTCATCATATGCACAGGTTGTGGGTTAGGTATGCCCAAGCCAGCCACTGGTAACACCAATTGACATGTGTGTGTATGTGTGTTTGTGAGGGGCAGCAGTACAGGGTGGACCAGTGTTGGTGCAGTGTGTGTGTGTGTGTGTGTGTATGTGTTTGCCCTAGGTGTTAAATTTCTGCATGTGTGTAAGCACGCATACAGTCCCACATAATGGTTGCCATGTACAGGGTTTTGTGGACAGCCACAGACTGCACCTGTCAGGTCATCCAGATCAGTGTCTGTGGGCACGGACACGGTACCTGTGCCTGGCAGGGGTGCTACGGACCGTATCTGGTACTAACCCAGACTGGGTACTGTCATCGGAAGCAGGGGTGTGTTAACTGGACACAGTTCCCTGTTGGGACTGTCCAGAGCCATGTGCACGTGGTCTCCTGGGGCGTCCTGATGACAGCACAGACCCAGCATTGCTGGGGCTGGTGCTGGCACTTGAGGTGCGTGAGTGGGCCTGTTGTCGTCTGCGGCCACTGCCAGCTGGTGCTGTTGCCGGCATACGGCCACGTCGACGTCGCAAACGCACACCATCTCCCTGGCCCATGGACATCTGGTTCTGGAGCAGCTGTTGTATGTCCCCACAACGTCTGTCAATGACATCTGTGAAGTTACGAATAGCATTCGCAACGTCACGCATGCCGTCTGTCATGGCTGTGCGACATGCTCTCAGCTCCCTCAGACCCTGTCTGGTGTACCTTTCCATACGCGCCTGTGCCTGCATAACAGTCCGAAACATAGTGGAGGTTGACATACCTCCTTGAGCACGTCGGCCAGAGGCAGTACGGCCATGGATGCCCCCACGAGAACCCATGGGCGACTGTCTGCGTGGTACCATTGGAGGACCCTACTCATGGCTGCTTTGTGGGGATGCATGTACCACAGGTACCACATTACCCTGATCTATGCCCACTCCATACTGTCCATCACCTAGGGACAATGGTGACAAAGGATGCAACGGCAGGATGACTGTGCGCATTGAAGGGGTTGACAGCTGTGTACTGTCAATTGGCTGACCGATGGCGGACCCAGACACACCTTCCTGCACCATTATAGACATTTCATCATCATCAGTACCTGGGGCACAAGATTCAGGTTCCCTGCTGCAGGTCACCAGAGCAGCACCAGAACCTACGGGAGGAAAACAGGGAACACAGATTACAGTCTCAACACATATTTGACAGAGATGCACTTCAATACTAATGCACACATTCAGAAATGGACACATGCACTCATGGACACACACACACATGCACACATGGGCACAGGCACACTTGCACACATGCACACCCCACAGTAAACACACACACATCAGTACTGAGTTACACTACTCTTACTATTGTTATACTGGGTATTGCAGGTATTATTAAACACACTCACCAGCATGTATACTACAGAGTTACACTACTCTTACTAGTATTATAAATTGTTTTTCAGGTATTGTTAAACACACTCACCAGCATGTATGGCCTGCCTCGTTGCTAGATGGGAGGGACCTAGAAATGTGAAGAAAGTAATGTCAGTGGGCACAAGTGTGCCATTTGTTTTGCATATGATACAGTACAGTGGTACACTAGTTCCCTTATACACATCAGCTGCTCATAATGTCTGTATCACACATGCACAATTACATATCATGATGACAGATACATACCACGTGCACACCTTATGCGTGCATGAAGTAACAGTGTACAGAACACTCATATGTACATAAAAAGAGTTAACTCTAATCTCACCCTTACCTCTCTTCCAACAACAACTCAAACTGTACTTCCAAAACCACTGGCTTTGTTCTTGTAGTACTCCAGACTAACTTCCCTCTCCCCACCCTCTCGTTACCTTTAACCCCTCATTGTGCGTAAAAACTAGCTTCTACCCTGTTTCTTTTCCCTTGCTGTCCTTCTATGCTCTGACCTACTTCTCCCATCCCTCCCACCTCCTCTTGACTGTCTTCCTTCTTTTCCTCACTTCCCTTCTTGACTCCTGCCTCTTCCCTATTATTTTATCTTTCATACTCCTCCTACATCTCTACCCTTCTGAGCTTTAACTATTATCTATATGGCTTTTGCCTTATTGCATAACCGTTATGTTTTAGGTAGAATTGCTTTGAAACCAACAGAACATTGTGTATGAGTTTAAACTGTTTGAGTTCCTTAAATGTATGCTGATTTTATTAACAAGCTGACATATTTCTATTCTTTTGTATGTCTTTATTAACAACTTGTCTGTCTGCCTTTATTATGTTATGTGTGGAGCTTTTCTCCCCAGGCCTCTACTGAAAATGGACATATATCCAGCTAGACTAGCCCAGTCAACAAATGTATAATTAATAACAATAAATAAATATGGCATCTTACCTGCACGCTCAGTGTCTTGCTGCTGTGTGGATCCAACCTCCATCATCATGCACGACTGATGCTGTTGTTGTTCTGGGGCTGGATCCACAACACTTAGCAGTAGCCCCTCCTGTCTGGTGAGGGGGGGGTGTGGCCACCCCCCCACCTGTGGCAACCTGTTGCCTGCAGATATCTGCAGCACGCTGGTGGACATTTCTAATCAAATCACTGCAGTGATGTCTCACCTGCTCATATGTCCTCTCATGCATGCCAACATCACTTATCCTGCTAACAAGGTTTTGCCACAGTGCAGACCTCTCCTGCTGATTCTGGGTGGTGTGTGAAAACAGGATGGCATAGTCACGCACCAGGCTCTGGTGGATCACGTCATCCTCTGCAGCAGAGTAGGCGGGGTTCCTTTTCGGAGCCATATTCACCTGGAAAAGTACACAAACAGGTTATCAGCATAGTATCTCAGCAATATATGGTACACATCCTATACAGGGAGTATTAAATTGTACTTATTACTGCTTGGTTGTAACTTGATTAAAGTGTAGCTATCATTCTAAGACTTTTGGATTAAGCACTCGGCCTTCAGACCAGTTGTTTTATATTAGGGAGGTTTGTGGCAAGCACTCTGGTGGCAGGACACATAGCTTTCATCCTTCTAAGTTGGGAACTGCTGATTGAGAGCCCAGTGTCCAAGTGTATTAGTTCTGGTATAAGCAGTTGGCCTTCAGGCCAGGTATTTAACATTAACAAGGTTTGTGGTCTGCACTCTTGTGTGAGAATAGGCTGTACTCTGCCATTCATAGCTGGGAACTTCTGGTTTCAGGTTTATAGTGCCTGCATATTTGAGCTGTATCTTACTGACATTGGTACACCTTGTTTGCTGTAGCAAACACTACATCCAAGCCTCCTGAATCTAGCTTTGTTTATATGCTTGTTATCTGTTAGCTTGTTATTTCACTGGTACGCTACTTCCACATAATACACAGCTTCTCAGCACTTCTGTGACTCACTACTGATGTCTGCATTGCTTGCTGCACGTATTTCCTTGTTACACATGACAGCAAGTGACTGCTTGTCATTTTTGCATTTACTTAATTGTAACACATTGCACTTAAGTTACCTGGCACTTGCTCACTGAAGCTATTATATCAGTCAGCAGTAGTAAGTAATATCAGTACACCCTCACTCCCCACTGGACCTTGTTTTCAATTATTACGGAATTCACAATAGTATTCTAGCATGTCCAAAGGTCAGTTGTCAGTCTCCTCTCCAGTCCAGCTGGTGAGTGTGGTAATCCAGAGGCAATGTTATAACAGCTGCATGTACACAGACAACCCCTCCTCCTAACAACAAATTCAAACACATGTGAGTGATGCAACCATATAGCAAACTGGAGGCTAGGCTCTCTCTACTCAATACTGCCATAACCAGTCAGGTGGAGAAGGAAACCACACTCACTACACTTCCAGTCTCACATAGACCTACCACGACAGCAAAACTAACACATAATCACACAACAACATACTCGGAGGCTCAGACTACAGATCTGCCTATGCAGCAGAGACCTCCAAAGCGGACACCCAAGCAACCACTACCACAGAAACAAACACGTGCAACACATATCTCACAAAGCCAATGTGCTGAACACTCACAGCCCTTAACAGTAAACAACACACCTCATACACCTGTAATAGGTGCCTCTATCATCAGGCACACTGACATCACATTCACCAGGCTTAGCGAGGAGAGGGTCACACTGTGCAGCCTGTCGGGCACTACAACCCGCCACATAACACAAACACTCAAGTAACTCCAAGGCAAGTACAGGTATGACTCACTCAATGTCCATGCTGGTGTGAATGACCTGATACATACCTCCCTGGACTACATGACATGAGACAGAAATAAGCTCTCTGAGCATGTAGCCCATGACAGTATGACCCTGACCTTGAGTAGCATCTTACCCTCACCAAGAATGATGCCACAATATCAAGGCAAGATGATCCCTTTCAACAATTGAATGAAGTACTGGTGTCATTCACAGGTGAGCCAATGCCTGTCATCTTGGGGTGATATGCTGTACAAGCCATGATGCTTTGTTAGGGACAGTTTGCACCTGTCACCCCTGGCCTTTTGGATTTTGGCAGAGGCTCTTGCTACACCCATAGTGCCTTTATTAGGCAAGGCTCATAAGGCAAACCCACATCCATACGTATCACAAAGGATGTGGAACTAAGAGTGATGCTACTCAACACCAGAAGTTTGGACCTCAGGATACACGCACTCAAAACTCTACTTAGCATTATGGACATCGATATCTGTGCAGTAACAAAAACCTGTTTCAGGTTTCCCAGGAGCACACCAGCACTAACAAGTTATACCTGTTACCATTCTTGTCGGCCCCAACACTTGGACCAGACAACAAAGGAGGGGGAGTATCAATATTCATCGCAGATTCCCTCACCTCCACATTGGTGGCAAAGTACCACATACGTGTTAAGCCAATGAGTACAGAAGACGTAATTGGGGACCTGGGGAACAAACTTGATAGCAATCTGTCATTTGTCAACCACATGGCCAATGTGGATTGAAAGACATGTTATATAGCCCAGCTAATCATGAAGGGATTCACATGTACAGCAGGGGAGGTCATTGTGCCTCTTTACTCATCCATCATCAGGCCTATAATTGAGTACAATGCACCTTTTGGGATGTACCTAACCAGACACCTACAGCAACTGGTAAAGCCCAACAGTACCTCATCAAGAGGATCAAAGGGCTCAAACAGATGCCATATGCTGCCCAGTTAAAGAAAATCCAGCTGGACTCAGTGGCATACTGCCTGTTCAGAGGCAATCTGTGCCTGCCATATACAGCCATGTCCAACCCAGAAGTAATGAACATGCTGCACCTCAGGAAATCAAAGTCTCATACAGCCACACGCTCAGGAGACCTGAACCTTAGCACTGACATAAATAGGATATGCTGGAGAGGAATATTCCTAACCCAGAGGCTCCCTTCACTCTGTAATGAACTCACAGTACAGGTTAGGCAGAGTCCCTCATTGACTCTCTTCCATAGGAATCTGGATGAGTGGATGGAGATCATAGTTGTACCCCAGGTATCACTTCTATGTCACTGTTAGACAGAGGCACAGTATACTAACCTCGGAAAAGGGCATAGCAGCATAAATTTTAATTGGGTGGCAAAAGACAAACACATTCCACTAGGCTTATCAATGACCTAGGGCAAATAGCCTAGTATGAACCTATGAACCTATGTGTACTGCTATAGTGCTTCTGCCATATGTTGCATGTGTGTGTGTTGTGTGGGGGATGCACAGGTAATGGCCAGATATTTCTGCACAGGCAACACATCTGAAACACTCTGGGTGTTCATCCCTACATACTGTATGTGTGTTGCCATCCAACCCTTTGATGTGGGCACACATTACTCAGCCTGGATATACATATCCCAACAACACCACAAGCACAGTACACTACCTTGCTATGTATGCATGTAATTACACAGTTATTCACTAGTTAGGACTGTGATGCTATCCATGCAGCCCACTGGGCCAGTGGAAGCCACAACACACACTGCTGGCTCCTTTACAAAAGCTTACCACAGACATCCCACATAGTGCATGTACTGTGCACACACATATCTAACCCAGACCTTATGCACACCACTTATTTATCCTGTCCAGTGGACTACAGATACAGGCACATTGTATAACAATAGCATGAGGCTACTGCAGCACAGGGCAGATTCACATGAAGGCAAGGCATCTGTGGTCAGCAGTGTTAAGATGCTTCACATTCACCACATGCACAGATATTGGCAACATTGTTGCAGACAGTTTAGGTGCAGGTACCCCCCCCCATTCTCCTACACAAGTGGAATTAGTTATCACAGATGACTGTAACCTCCCTATCATCTCACATGTCCAGGTGAGGGCCACCCTCAACACTACAGAACACATAGCATCACTGTTACAAAATGGTATCCCTGGATGTGTGATACGTTCACCCCTAGAGGACATAGCACCACATTACAGACTGATATTAATCCCTGGCCATACTACAGGATATGTACCTGAACAGTGCCATACATACACAGTGGTCCCACACCAATGAGTAGGAACCTCTACTGACCATGGGAACTACTGCATCATATGCATAACTGGCCTTGTGTTCTAAGCTATGGAAGTTTTAAGTATGGACAACATGTACAGCAACATTACATATGTATATATTTCAGGACTATGTACACACAACCTATCTCATGGACATACCTATAGATAGTGAACTATGATACATTTGGAGGTGTCACAGTAAACGCAGTATTAACCTGCTACTTTGCATTACCTGTGTTTGTGGCAGCTGTTGCTGTGTCAGTGGTGCTGCTTGCTGTTTGCTGCTGCTGCTGCTGGTTTTGCTGCTGGCTGTCTTTATTTCTGTTTTGTTCTCTCTCTGTCTCTCTCTCTCTTTCTCTGTCAGTTTTGTGCAATGAATGTATTGCATGTGTGGAGTGTGGGTACTGGATGCTTTTGTAGGTATCTGCATAGGTCCATGTGATGGCCTCTGCACCAATTGTAAGGCAGCATTTGCTAATTGCATGCAGCCAGTTGTCTACTGATTGCATGTCTCACTGTGATTTCAGGACAGTGCTATAAAAGGGTATGTGAGATAGGCGTTGCCCTTTCAGATTGTAAGGGCGTGGACCATGCTGGTATGTTGTTGACAGTGTTCTGTGAGTGTGAAGGTTAGTACGTCTCTCATGCTTCATGCTGTGTTGTAAATTCAGGTTGCTGCATTTCTCTCACCTGTTCCCTGTAGTGCGTGTGTATGCATACTGACACCTACAACTATATTTCATATGTATTGCTGTATATATATATATATATATATATATATATATATATATATATATATATATATATATATATCGTGTAAATATACATACTTTCATATATGTACATTAGCTGACATTATTGGGTACAAGCTAACAATTAGCAGGGCTGTTTCTGTTAACACTACACTAGTATGGGAGTCCAGTAATTGGGACAGTAAAAGTCTGCCTGACATGCTTTGGGTAGTACACATACTATATTGCCTTTATC
The DNA here is from genome assembly GCF_019279795.1 of Protopterus annectens. Lineage (NCBI taxonomy): Eukaryota > Metazoa > Chordata > Ceratodontiformes > Protopteridae > Protopterus > Protopterus annectens. The sequence continues at coordinate 1,875,681,452 of NC_056741.1, forward strand.
TTCATTCCTACTATTACATGGTCCACTTATTTTAGCACTATATTCCTGTATGAGAGTCATGGCTTACTGGTAGGTCATACAGACTAGTGTTACAATGGTCTTGTGGTAGGGCCTACTAGTATGCTTATATTTTGCTTTCAAATTGAGTACAGGGCCTATCAATCAAAGTGCTGGAGGCACCTTTAAGCAGTTAAGGAGTTAGTAGGTCTCACAGGAGTCAGGCTGTGTTGCAGATTCTGGTTGCTGCATTTATCTTCACTGTTTCCTGTAGTGAGTGTGAATGGATACTGACACCTACCACTATATTTCATATGTATTAATATATGTATATATATATATATATATATATATATATATATATATATATATATATATATATATGTATGTATGTATGTATGTGTACATATACATACCTTCATATATGTACATTACCTTACATTATTATGTACAAGCTAACAATTAGCAGGGCTGTTTCTGTGAACACTAAACTAGTATGGGAATCCAGTAATTCAGGCATTAAAAATCTACCTGACATGCTTTGGGTAATACACATCCTATACTGCCTTTATATTGAATCCTACTATTATATGTTATATATATTTTAGCACTATGTTCTTGCATGAGAGTCATGGCTTAGTGGTTGGTCATACAGACTAGTGCTACCAGGGTCCTGGGTTCGAGACTAACAGTAGGAATTTATTTTTCTTTCAAACTGTGTATAGGACCTGTCAAAGTGCTGAAGGCACCTTTATGCAGTTAAAAGGGTTATTAAGTCTCACAGGGGCCAGGCTGTGTTGTAGATTGTGGTTGCTGCATTTATTTTCACTGTTTCCTGTAGTGAGTGTGTGTGAATACTGACACCTACCACTATATTTCACATGTATTAATATACTGATATATATATATATATATATATATATATATATATATATATATATATATATATATATATATATATATATATATATATATATACACATATATATACATATAATACTTTCATATATGCACATTACCTTACATTATTATGTACAAGCTAACAATTAGCAGGGCTGTTTCTGTGAACACTAAACTAGTATGGGAATCCAGTAATTCAGGCATTAAAAATCTACCTGACATGCTTTGGGTAGTACACATCCTATATTGCCTTTATATTGATTCCTACTATTACATGTTATATATATTTTAGCACTATGTTCTGGTATGAGAGTCATGGCTTAGTGGTAGGTCATACAGACTAGTGTTACCAAGGTCCTGGGTTCGAGACTGACAGTGGATATTTATTTTTCTTTTGAAATGAGTACAGAACCTGTCAATCAAAAGTGCCAAAGGCACTTTTAAGCATTTAAAACCAGGTCTGCGCTCGTTTGCGCGGAGCTCATGCATGCGCACTGGCGTTGAGCTCCGCGCACACAAGCGCACACCCGCGCTATTTTCTTTGAAAGAAAAGAAAAAGGGGTGACAGGAAAGTGGTGAAAAAGGGGTCACAAAGAGGATAAGACAGTAGGGAAACAAGCTTGGAATTTGCAGGAAGGATGTAGGTGAGGCCCATAGCTGCCCATGTCTTTCTCAGCAACAGCTGTGTATTTGTATGTAATTTGGTGTGAAATCTGGAACCTTCCACCCCTGAGAGAGTTGTCAGGACAACATTAATACCTGTTGTACAGCCAATTGTAATTAACAGTTTCAATGTCCAGCGGACATGTGTGCAACATGGACAGCTATGTATGGGGCGTAATTTTTTTGTGGGTACAGAGTGCCCTTTTTTTTTTTTTTATCAGGTGAGAGTGGTATGTCAGGTGAGGTAGGTTGGGTAGGTTAACAGACAAGACAGACAAGACGCATACAGGGGCGGTGTATGACACATGTGGGGGGGTTACACAATTGACGGGGATGGAGGTTGGGATATCCAAGACACATGAGCCCACAGATGGCAACAGTGGAACTGATATCCCCACCCATAGGCAGTTGCCACTGTTCCTTCACAGCCCAGGACGGGGCTGTGCTGGGGGCTGTGCAGGCGGGACAACGGGCAAGCCCGTAAGCTGTGCCACCTGGGCCTCAAGCTGGCGTAGGGGCCCAAGAACAGAGTCTTGGATCTCCCTTCGCACCACAGACTGGACACCTTGGATGGTGAGTGGACGTGCTCCTCCGGCCACGCTTGCAGAGGGGGGACGGGCCCCATCCCCTGCAGCGCTTCCACCTGAAGGTGGCACAGGGCCACCGGAGGAGGGTCCGGCCTGGGCACTAGTGCCAGGTGCAGTCGCCAGCTGAGGTGGGAGAGGTGAGTCCGCTGGAACCTGCCTTCCCAAGCTTTCTAGGTTTGTGTGTATGTTATGTTAGTTTGGGTTAGTGGCATATTATTCCATTCAAATTAGTTGTAACAGCATGCATTGGTATTCCCATTAAACAGACACCCAGATATTAACACCATTGAACAACGGGCATATCAATATCACATGCATTATTTGAACGGAAATACACAATCAAACAACATGCAGGGTTGATTAATGGCAACAGACCATCAGGTTTGCAGGTATGACCAGGGCACATGCAACAACAGACATGCATATATTTTTGAAACAGGACAAATGTCCATGGTTAATGAAATGTTCACATACCAATATTTGGTGGGTTTTTTAATTTGCAATTATAGGGTGGGGTGGAGAAAAAAATGATGACACATTCATAAATTATACATTGATATACATTTGTAATAGAAACACAATTAACTTGTGGGTGATACTTTCCAAATGATTTTTACTTGACTGTCATGCTAGACCTGTTACAGATACATCACTATCCTAGTTATTTTGAATTTGATCAGATACATCATCCTGCTACACTTTGATGACAGGGCAGGGGACAACTATGGATGTTTAGTATGTCAGACAATCATTCATTCTATCTGCAAATTGCTGACTGTGATCACCATATACAGATTTTGGCCTGAACATTCAAGAGTCAGACACACTGAAATCAGTTTGGGATGTTAAGTTTTAATTCCCACATGCATTTAGTTCTGTAGAACCACACTGAAGCTTATATATTCAGGTGTTATTACTACTTTATTCATTGATACATGACCCTTTCTGTCACTCTCACACATCCTGCAATTTCACAGTTCAGGTTGGTACTTCTAGGCTTTGTTCACATATTAGACCTGTGGGGATTCCAACACTTTCCAGCAGCCTCACTTCTGTCATGATTCAGCATTTCAACAGGGGATATATCTCACATGTGATTACCTCAGATTCTGAAGCTGTACTCTTGAGACTACTGCAGGTTATACTACATTTAATTAATGGTGGGACATCTGTATTACAGCACTATTTATTTCTATCACTTATATTTCCAATTTCACTTGCATACTGATGAACTTGTTACAGCCATACCTGCAGACTTTTACTTGCTGCTTGCACATTCTATTACTTTTAAGCAATACACTGCAGTGTTCTGCTACATGCTACACTATAATATTTATTTACAAGTACTAGGTGGGGTTACTAACCTGCATGGTGGCGCAGCCGCACCAGTCTGCGGTCATGTGTCTCTCGATTCATAGAGTGGACACCTGCAGCTGTAATACAAAACAAGTAATATTGGGATACACATCTCCATGGTATCAGCTAGTTGAATTCCTTACATACATAAGTAAAATGCAACTTACTCAGTAGTGGGGCGTTGGGCATATCCCGGGCCTCCTGGATCCATTGGGTCAACTGGTCTTGCTTACGTCGCTTCAGGTCCGCATGGTGGTGACGGACCTGCTCACCAGTGCGTGGAATCCCAGTAGCACTAGTAAGATCATGAGCCAACTGGTCCCATGCCTCCGCCCTGTACGCTCCCCATGAGACCTGGCCCTGCATGAGTTGGGCCTCATGATGGTGAAAAAGGAGCCAGACCATGTATCTGGACTCCTCAACGCCCCACCGCTGTGCTCAAAAGCAACGTCCCTCCCCTACTCCACTCATTCTGCCTGCAGGTGTATTCTACAATCGTTTATGCTGTGTATTCCCACCTATGGGGCTTATATATGCTAATTTTCCCGCACATTTCTATGATTGGCCGGTTTAGAATTGTATCTACTTCACAGAAACTGCTTTATCATGCTCCATTTTGGGTTACATCCTATATATATATATATATATATATATATGCTATTTCTGCATTTCTAAGTACTGCTGTCATGGCTTAGTGGTTTAGTACCTGGACTCTAGTGCATGGTATCCTGGGTTCGAATCTGACCACTGAATTTTAATTTTTATGACTGTCTGAAAATGACTTCAGGACCTGTCAATCAAACATGCCAAAAGCACTTTTAAGCACTTAAAACCAGGTCTGCGCTCGTTTGCGTGGAGCTCATGCATGCGCACCGCCGGTTAGCTTGTGGGCGCTGGGTTCCACCTTAATTGGCTAGTAACACACATGTTAAGCTAAGCACAGCTAGTTGCACACAGTTTGAGCCTGTTAAACCAGTGCTTAGCTCTGAGCAAGCAATTTGCAGTTTGTGAAACACTACTTAGCTACGGGCACTCTGTCTCACTGCAGTTTAACTATCAGTACATTTCTAACAATTTTTATTCTTGTATTACTTGGAAATATATGCTCCATTTCATTCCATTTTACAAAAGGAAATACTTTTACATTTGTACAATACTGTCAGGGGCCTTTTTAGTGCTTATTTACAAAAAAAAAAAAAAAAAGGGTGTTGTGTGGGCTCGAACCTTGCCTGCCTGCTCTCAAGCCGACAACTCTACCGCTCTGCTATTACTTCTTGGCTTACTTTGCATATTTAGTTCTTATATCCTTTTCCACTGATTGCTAACTGCAGTTGCGCTAGTAGCACACCCGCGCACACGAGCGCACACAGTAGCAAACATTTACGGGGTTTAAAAAAAATAAAACAGTTTTTATTTTCATTTTATAACATCTGTTCACTCTTTACATTGCTGGTCTGTGGGGGCATGTGTTGTGTAGTGTGTTTATTCACATTTCCATGGCCTTTCTCGTGGCTGTTTACTTTCAGCCATTATAGACTTCCGGGGGCGTGTCAGCTTGCAGGGCTTAGCCAACGGACACGCCCCCTACTGTCTTACATGGTCCGTGTAAGAGTTACAGTGTGATTCAGCATGCCTCATGCACCTCATGCATATGCATGACATGCTGACATCACACCGTTTAACTGCAGCCTCCGTGTAAGAGTTATAACTCTTACATGGAGGCTTCCTGAATCTGGTCCATAGACCAGCAATATTAAGCAAGTAAATAAATGCAGCATAGTTTTGTTAATCTTTGAGACATAAAAACAAAATACATAAAGAGACCAGCAATATCAAGCAAATAAGTAAATGAACTACAGTTTTGTTAAGTATCTCTGAAACATAAGAACAAAATGCAGACACAGATGAGCAATATAAAGCAAATATACACAGCATTATTTTAAATATCACTGAAACAGAAACACAAAATGTAGACATATGAACAATATCTAGCAAATAAATAAATGCATCCCAGTTATGTAGGGTAAAATAGTTTACTTATATAAGCTTTTTTGAATCTAGATGGCTACATAATCAGTCTGAGCCAGGCTACAATGAACAGCACTGATAATGACACAGTCTCATAGAAATGTAACTCCCTATTACAGTAGTATAAAAGAAAACTTAAACCCTCAGGCAATAAGATAAGCACAAAAAACTGTGCTCTCACCTTGGATAGGCTGGCCTCACAGAAGGTAAAGCAACTCCCACTGAGAAACCAGCTGAATGTAATGCAGACAGAGACCAGCAATAACAAGCAAATAAAAAAAAATGCAGTTTTGTTAACTATCAGTGAAAGAGAAAAATGAAATGAGAACAGAGAACAGCAGTATCAAGCAAGTAAATAAGTGCAGCACATTTTTAACTATCACTGAAACAGATCAAATGCAAACAATTATACTTATATAAGCTTTGTGTATCCAGATGGCTATAGAATTAGTGACAGCAAGGCTACCAGGATCATCTGTGATACTGACACAGTCTCACAGAAATGCAAGTCCTTATACCAGCGAATAAAATAAATCATAGACCCTTAGGCAATCAAATAAACAAAAAATGCTGTGTTCGCACCTTAAATTGCCTGGCTTCAAAAAATGTAAAGCAGCCCTCATTGGGAAATCAGCTGAATAAAATGTAGACATAGACCAGCAATATCAAGCAAATCAATAAATGCAGTACGGTTTTAACTGTCACTGAAACTGAAAAACAAAATTCAGACAGAGACCAGCAATATCAAGCAAATAATTAAAGGCAGCACAGTTTGATTAACAATCACTGAAACAGATCAAGTGCAAATGATTACACTTATATAAGCTTTGTGTATCCAAGTGGCAATAGAATCAGTCACAACCAAGCTACAAGGAGCAGCTCTGATACTGACACAGCCTCACAGAAATCTAACTCCTTATTGTAGTAGTATAAAAGTAAAATTAGATATTCAGGCAATCACATAATTACAAAAAGCTGTGCTTACACCTTGGATAGGCTGGCTTCACAGAATGCAAAGGAAACCACACGGAGAACTTGGCTGAATAAAATGCAGACAAAGAACAGCATTATCAAGCAAATAAATAAATGCAGTATGGTTTTAACTATCACTGAAACCAAAAAAATAAATGCATTCAGAGACCAACAAAATGAAACAAACAAATAAATGCAGTACAGCTTTGTTAACTATCAGTGAAACAGAAAAAAAGTGCAGATAGAGACCAGCAATATCAAGCAAATGAATAAATGCAGCACAGTTGTGTTAATTATCATTGAAACAGATGAAGTCCAAATGTTTACTCATATAAGCTTCTGGAATCCAGAGGGCTATAGAATCAGTCACAGCAAGGCTACAAGGAGGAGCTGTACTACTGATGCAGTCTCACAGAAATGTAAGTCCTTATATGCAGTAGTATAACATATAACCTAGACTGTCTATCAGATAAACACATAAACTGTGCTCAAACTTTGGATAGACTGGCTTAAAGGAATGTGAAGCAATCCCCACTGTGAATCTGGCTGACCAAAATGCAGAGACCAACAATACCAAGCAAAAAATAAACACAGTACAATTTTGCTATCACTGAAACAGAAAAACAAAAATGCAGAGACTATCAATATCAAGCAAATAAATGGATGCATTACAGTTTTGTTCACTATCACTGAAACAGAAAAACAAAATGCAGAGACCAGCAATATCAAACAAATAAATACATTCAGTACAGTTTTGTTAATTATGACTGAAACAGAAAAACAAAATGCAGGGGCCATCAACATCAAGCAAATGAACAAATACAGCACAGTTTTGTTAACTATCACTGAAACAGATCAAATGCAAAAAAGTATACTTGTATATGCTTTGTGTATTCAGATGGCTATACAATCAGTCACAGCCAGGCTACAATGAGCAGCTCTGATACTGACACAGTCTCACAGAAATGTAACTCCTTATACTATTAGTATAAAAGAAAGTATAGACCCTTATGCAATCAAATTAACAGGAAATGCTGAGCTCACACCTTGGATTGGCTGGGTTTACAAAATGTAAAGCAACCCCCACTGTGAAACTGGATGAACAAAATGGTAAGATAGACCAACAATATCAAGCACATAATTAAATACAATACAGTTTTGTTAACTATCACTGAAACAGAAAATCAAAATGCAGACAGAAACCAGCAATATCAAGCAAATAAAGAAATGCACTACACTTATGTTAAGTATCACTGAAACATAAAAACAAAATGGAGACAGAAACAAGCAAAACAAAGCAAACAAATAAGCATACAATTTTAACTATCGCACAAACAGAAAAAAAAAAACAAAATGCAGACAGAGACCAGCAATATCAAGCAAATAAATAAATACAGTACAATTTTGTTAACTATCACTGACAGAAAAATCAAATGTAGACAAAGACCAGCAATATTGAGCAAATAAATGCAGTACCATTTTGTTAACTATCAGTGAAACAGAAAAACAAAATGCAGACACAGACAAGCAATATCATGCAAATAACTAACTGCAGTACAGTTTTGTTCACTATCATAAAAGCACAAAAACAAAATGCAGATATAGACCATCAATATTAAGCAAATAACTAAATGCAGCACAGTTTTGATAGCTATCACTGAAACAGATCAAGTGCAAAAAAGAATATGCTTTGTGTCCAGATGGCTAAAGACTCATTCACAGCCAGGCTACAAGGAGCAGCTCGGATACTGACACAGTCCACAGAAACATAACTCCTTATATCAGGAGTATAAATGAAAAGTTAGATCCTCTCACAATCAGATAAACACAAAAAGCTGTACTTACTCCTTGGATAGGCTGGCTTCTCAGGATGTAAAGTAAAGTACAGTTTTGTACCTACCATAAATGTAGATGTCCGAGTGTTCACCCTGCTGCAGTCATCACACTTGGGTTATCCTGTCGTAAGGCGGTCCCGCAGTCGGCCAGAATTCCAGAGTCTTGGTCAGGCGTCGGTTACTGCCACTTCTTCCCTGATGTCAGTGTGCCAGGGGTATATATAATGCATCTGACGTCATTTTCTTCAGTTTTTCTTGCCCCAGATGTCAGCTGCCCCCCAAAAGGTGGTCAGTATTTAGTACCAATTTAAGAAGTTTTAGCACAAACACAAAATCCCTCTAGCTATAAGCAAATACATCAGGAAGGTTTTGTAGAGATTTAGCCAGTTAGATCAGAGGGGATGGAGGGGGGGGTAACCTGGACTGCAGCAGGGTGAGCACTCGAACATCTACATTTATGGTAGGTACAAAACTGTACTATGTTCATCGTGTTACCCTGCTGCAGTCATCACACTTGGGTAGAATCCCAAAGCTAAGGATGGGTGGAGGATTCATAGAGGGTTAGAGGAGGCTAGAAGGCCCTGCAGAACTGCAGTGGTGAAGCCAGCTCTAGTCTTAAGTAAAGTGGTAAGTGGTAGTGTTTGGTAAAGGTGTGTACTGAACTCCAAGTTGCAGCTTCCAAAATATCCTTGGTTGGAACCCCCCCTGAGGAAGGCTGCAGATGTAGCTGTTGCCCTGGTAGAGTGGGGCCTAATGGTAGCAGGAACTGGTTTTCCATGATGGGTATAGCAGAAATGAATGCAATGTCCTATCCATTTGGAAATGGTTTGTTTTGATATAGCCTTCCCTTGTGAAGCAGTTGCATAGGATACAAAGAGCTGGTCAGATTTTCTGAAAACCTTAGTTTTATCCAAGTAGTAACAAAGTTGCCTGTGAATGTCCAAGGAATGCAGGAGTCTTTCTCCTTTGTTCTGTGGATTTGGGAAGAAGGTAGGTAAGTGTATGGTTTGATTTAGAGCCACACTGGAAACCACCTTAGGCATGAAGGAAGGATTAGTTCATAGAGAAACTCTGTCTTGATGGAAAATGAGGAAAGGTTCCACTGCCGTTAGAGCCTGCAGCTCTGAGACTCATCTAGCTGAAGTTATTGCTAGCAGCAGGGCAGTCTTCCATGATAGAAACTGTAGATCTGCAGAGAAAGCTGGTTCAAAGGGAGGTAGCGTAAGTTTTTCCAGAACAAAATTTAGGTCCCATGTTGGTGTAGGTGCTCTCCTGGGGGGTCTAATGTTTTTTGCCCCTCTGAGGAACTGCCTTAGAAGTGGATGTGAAAATAAGGGTGGATCCGTGTTGTAGTGCGCTGCAATAGCTGATGCATGGATTTTAATGGAAGAAAAAGAAAGTCCTTTGTGCAACATCTTAGTTAAATACTGTAGAATCTGAGGCATGTGAGGCTGAAGTGTGTTTTGGCCTTTAGCTTGGTTCCAGGCACAAAATCTTTTCCATTTGTCCGAGTAGGCCTTCCTGGTGCTGGGCCTCCTAGCTTCCAGAAGAACATCCATAACTGCTTGGGAAAGAGGAGCTGGCTGGATGCTTAGTTGATTTGCCAAGCAGCCAGATTTAAGGTTTTGAGCTGGCTGCGTAGAATCTGATTGTTTTGCTGTGCAAGCAAATTTGCAATTTGTGGCAAAATCCAAGGTGGGCCCTGGGCCATATTCCTTAATAGTGGGAACCCGTGCTGGTGTGGCCAGTCTGGGGCTACGAGTATCAGTCGTGGTCTCTCCTTTTTGATTTTCAGATTCAGAAGCACCTTTGTGAGGAGAGGCAATGGAGGGAAGGCATATACTGTCAGGTTTTTCCAACTGAATGAGAGTGCATCCACTTTCCAAGCTTGATGGTGAAGTGTCCTTTTGCAAAATTTTGTTAGCTGATAGTTTTGGGGGTTGGCAAACAGGTCTATGTCTGGAAGGCCCCATTTTTGAGTTATCATTGCAAATACTTGTGGATCCAGTTTCCACTTGTGGGGATCCATGATGTTTCTGCTGAGGTCGTCTGCCAATGTGTTCTTTTTTCCTGGCAGGAATTGAGCTTGTAATCGATCTTGGTAAGCCAGTGCTGTGTTCCACAAGGTCATTGCTTGCCTGCACAGAGGGTAGGAGTGTGTACCCCCTTGTTTGTTTATGTACCATATTACTGTGGTGTTGTCAGTCCTTATTGTAAGTTGTCCTGGATGTAATAGGTTCTTGAAGGCTGTCACAGCATTCTGTACAGCTAGCATCTCTTTTTGATTGATGTGCAGATTTCTTTGATCTGCAGTCCATACGCCTTGAACGCACTGTCCTTCCATGTGTGCCCCCCAGGCGTAGTCTGATGCATCTGTTGTCATAGTTTGCCTGGCTGGGGGCAAGGTGAAAGGCTGACCCTTTTTGAGGTGACATGCCGGTGACCACCATAGAAACTCCTGTTGTAGGCAAGGAATGAGAGATATCACTGTGTCTAAGCTGTGGCTGTGCTGAGACCATACACTCTTTACGTACCACTGTAATTTTCCTCATATGCAGCTTTGCAAATGGTATTAATAGTATGCAAGATGCCATGAAGCCCAAGGCCTGCAGAATTTTTCTTGCAGGGTGTAGGGTCTTTGTTGCCATTGTTTTGAAATATTGAGTCAGTTGTAGTTGTTTGTCTGGCGTCAGATAAGCCTTCTGGGCCGTTGTATTCAAGCTGGCACCCAGGAATGTCATATTTTGTGAGGGTACTAGTTTTGATTTCTTTTCGTTTACTGTGTACCCCAGGCAACTTAGAAGATGTTTTACAAAGGCAAGATGTTGTAAGAGGATGTCCTTGCTTTCTGCTTGGATGAGGCAGTCATCTAGGTATGGGTATATTTGAATTCCTCTTTGTCTGCAGTATGCAATTACTGGTGCCAGGCATTTTGTGAAGACCCTGTGTGCAGTAGATAAGCCAAAGGGCAGTGCAGAGAATTGGCAATGGGTTGAACCTGCAATGAAACGGAGGTATCTTCTGCAACTTTGTCTGATAGGGACATGCAGGTATGCCTCCTTGAGGTCCAACGTTACTAGCCATGCTTTCTTGCCCAACATGGGAAGAAGCTGCTGTAGTGTTAGCATCTTGAATTTGGGTACTTGTAAGAAGGTGTTTAGAATTGAAAGGTCCAGAATTGGTCTACAGGCATTGTCCTTTCTGGGGACTAGAAAGAGTCTTGAGTAAAATCCTTGGCCATGCTCTCGTGTAGGTACCACTTGAATGGCTCTCATATCCATGAGAGTTGCAATTTGTTTTTGTGCCTCTGCCCATTGATTTTGTGGCAGGTTTGGCATTCCTCTTTTCATTGGCAAGGTGTGGAAATGGAATCTGTATCCTCGTGAAATTATGTCTAGGACTCATTTGTCCTTTGTGACACTGTGCCAGCTGACTGAAAAAAGTGCGAGCTTTCCTCCCAAGGGAGCTGCCAAGAGAGTATTGCTTGGCCCGATGAGGTGCAAGTCATTGAGTTTGTCTTCTGGTAGATTGGGGCCTGTCTTCTCCTCCCTTCTGTGCTGCAGTGCCCGATTGTCGAGGTTTGTATTGGGCTTGTGGTTGTCCTCTGCCTCTTGGACATCTGTATTTATCCCTCTGTGGTCTGTTAGTAGCTGGAAAGGACCAATTTTTAGTTGGCCAATTTCTGATGAAGCGAGGGGGCTGTACCTGTACAAAATCTTTGACTGTCTGCATAGATTTTGCCTTATCCTCCATTTTCTTTAAGACTTCTTCTGCCTTAACTCCAAATAAAACATTCTTCTGTAAGGGAGCATCTAGAAGCTTTGCTTTAACATGATCAGGCAGAGTTTGTTCCTTTAACCAAGCATGTCTACATATAACAGACCCAGTGACAGCTGCTCTGCAGGAAGCCTCCAAAGAATCAAAACCACAATGTAAAGTATGTTTGCCCACCTGTTCAGCTGCATGCAACAGATCCTGCATTTCTTTCAATTCAGACTGTTGAGGGAGTGTGCTCATTTTTTGTTTTAGCTGAGACATGAGAAATTGCTGATATTTCAGCATGTGAAATTGGCAATGTAGTGCTCTCATAGCTAGAGTGACTGAGGTGTAAACCTTTTTCCCCCACCTGTCTAGTGTCCTGGAGTCCCTTTCAGAGGGTACAGGATTTTTTGCCATAGAAGCCTTAGCCCCTTTGGGACCCTTGGGAGACAGTCTTTGGATCAGCAACAGGGCTTTTATAAAGGAATTTGTGGGAATCAGGCACTCTATAGTATCTGTCTGGTTTGGCTGGAGCAGGAGGCAGAGAATCTGGGTTCAAACTAGATTCTAAGTAAACATCATCCACAATGTCTAAAACTGGGGGGGATAGCAAGTGGTCTGTGCTGGGGGAGTAAAAGAAACTCTCTGAGCCTTTTCTTTGAGTCAGAGTAGTCCTGACCTTCACAGTGAAAATGTTCCCTCATAGTGTGTAAAGTTTCCCCAAAGGAGTAGTCTTCAGGAGGAGAAGCTGAGGGAATAGAATCCTCAGCATCAGAATATTCATAAGGGGAGAATAAGTAATCTTGGTCCTCAGAGGAGCCTGAGGAAATAGACACTTGATCAGAGGAGGCATAATCTTCCTCTTGTCTAGGCCTTTTGTCGGGTGGGGATTGGGAACCCCTGATTAAAGAGATCAAATCTTCAGCCATTTTAAGCATCTGTTTCTTAGGCATGGGGCCTTGAACTGGAGAATGAAGTGCAGTCTTTTTAGGTTTAATAGGAGTCTTAAGCTTAGGATACATTTTTATGGTGAGCGTCGTCGGTCTGAAGACGCCTTCAGAAACCGAAGGGTTTTCTGCAGCACCGACATCTCTTTCTGCAGAGTCATCGGTAGGGGCTGAACAAAATGGCTGTGTCGGCCTAGCACTCTCCGCCAAAGGCTCCGAAGTGGTCTCGGGTTCCAAATCTGCAGTAGTCAGGGGCTGTGTCAGAGCCTCACTGAAGACCGGTGAACCGGAGACTGGTCCAGCCGAGGCCTCGGAGTCTGGCTTGGGCATAGGCTGCCTGTCCTTATCCTTGCGTTTTGTTGTGCACGCTGGTAGTAGGTTGCTCCGACGGCATTGTGTAGTTAAATTTTCCAGAAGTAGTGTTGTGCGAAATCAAAGCGTCTTTTTATAGTACACTTATTAAACCTAGTACAAAAACGACAACCAGTGACGTTGTGGTCTGGGCCTAGGCAAGGTAAGTGAAAATCCTTATGAGGTATTTGCTTCCCACAAGAAATACAATTGTTAACTTTTTCTGACATCGGTCTGAGTTAAGAAAAGTTTCCCCAATGGGGTACTTAGCTTTATTGAAGACTTCGGATCTGAAATTCGACTTCGAAAATCTCAGGAGTCGGCCGACCGGCACTTGCAAACTGCTTCTGCTTTGGGCACCGTGCGGCAAGAAAGACTGAAGAAAATGGCCTAGGATGCATTATATATACCCCTGGCACACTGACGTCAGGGAAGAAGCGACAGCAACCGACGCCGGACCAAGACTTTAGAATTCCGGCCGACTGCGGGACCGCCTGATGACAGGATAACCCAAGTGTGATGACTGCAGCAGGGTAACATGATGAACATCCCCCCACTGTGAAACTGACTCAAGAAAATGCAGACAGACATCAGCAATATCAAGCAAATAATTAAATACAGTATATTTGTGTTAACTGTCACTTGAAACACAAAACAAAATGCAGACAGAGACCAGCAATATCAAGCAAATAAATGCAGTACAGTTTTGTTAATCGCTGAAATAAAAAAAAAAATGCAGGGACCAGCAATATCAAGCAAATAAATAAATACAGTACAGCTTTGTTAACTATCACTGAAACAGAAAAACAAAATGCAGACACAGACAAGCAATATCAAGCAAATAAATAAATGTGTCACAATTTTAACTATCACTAAAAGGGATCAAGTGCAAAAAAGTTTACTTATATAAGCTTTTTGAATCCAGATTGCTACAGAATCAGTTACAGCCAGGCAACAGGGAATAGTAGTAGTAGTAGTAATGACACAGTCTCACAGAAATGTACCTCCCTATTCCAGTAGTATAAAATAAATCATAAACCCTTAGGCAATCAAATAAACACAAAATGCTGTGCTCACACCTTGGATTGACTGGCTTCACAAAATGTAAAGCAACCCCCACTGTGAAACCTGGTGAGGAAAATGCACACAGAGATCAGCAATGTCTGAACTATCACTGAAACTGAAAACCAAAATGCAGACAGAAACCATCAGTATCAAACAAGAAAATAAATGCAGCACAGATTGCTTAACTATCACTGAAACAGATCAAGTGCAAACAAATCTACTTATATAAGCTTTGTTTAGCAAGGTGGTATTAGAATCAGTCACAGCCAAGCTACATGGAGCAGCTGTGATACTGACACAGTCTCACATGAAGTTAATTCCTTATTCATTCCAGTAGTATAAAGGAAAACTCAGACCCTCTGGCAATCACATAAACACAAAAAGCTGTGCTCACACCTTGGATAGGCTGGCTTCACAGAATGAAAAGCAACCCACACTGAGAACCTGGCTGAACAAAATGTAGACAAAGACTATCAAAATCTAGCAAATTATTAACTGCAGTACAGTTGTGCTATTACTGAAACAATAAAATAAAATGCAGAGACCACCAATATGAAGGAAATAAATAAATGCAGTACAGCTTTGTTAACTATCACTGAAACAGAAAATATTTCAGACAGAGACCAGCAATATCAAGCAAATAAATGCAGTACAGTTGTATTAATTATCACTGAAACAGATGAAGTGGAAAAAAGTTTACTTATATATGTTGTTTGAAACCAGAGGTCTATAGAATCAATCACAGCCAGGCTACAAGGAGGAGCTCTACTACTAATGCATTCTCACAGAAAGGTAAGCACTTATACCAGTAGTATAACAGAAAACCTAGACATTTGGGTATCAGATAAACACAAAAAACTGTACTCACACATTGGAAAGGCTGGATTCAAGGAATGTAAAGCAATCCCACTGTGAAACTGGCTGAACAAAATCCAGACAGAGACCAGAAAAATCAAGCAAAAAATAATCAGTGTACAGTTTTGCTAACTATAACTGAAACAAAAACACAAAATGCAAACAGAGACCAGCAAAATCAAGGAAAAAAATATAGGCATTATAGTTTTGTTCACTATCACTGAAACAGAAAAACAAAATGCAGACAGAGAACAGCAATGTCAAGCAAATTAATAAATGCAGTAGTTTTTTTTTAATTTTCACTGAAAGAGAAAAACAAAATGCAGAAACCATCAACATCAAGCAAATACATACAGCACAGTTTTGCTGACTATCACTGAAACATATCAAATGCAAAAAAGTATACTTACAAAAGCTTTGTGTATCCAGATGGTTATAGAATCAGTCTCAGCCAGGCTACAATGAGCAGCTCTGATAGTGACACAGTCTCACAGAAATGTAACTCCTTATACCAGTACTATAAAAAAACATACCCCGGGATTCATGAAGCTCGGCGCAAGGCTGGTGTAAGGCTTGCACCGGCAGTGCAGTGTATAATCGGCGTAGCAGCGCCACATGCATAGTAATGAGTGCGCGCCGCAACCACAGACACGTGCAGAGGGCACATGCGCGAGCCCAAGTAGGATGCGCCCGTAGGTGTGGCCAAGCCGGCAGGCGATGAGCAACCTAAAGTGCTGACTGTCACAGGCCGTCTGCAATAGTAACCGCACCAGCCAGGGTCCGTGGATAATGAAACGTATGCAGAGTATGCAACATAGTACCCGTTCACACAAAACGGAGAACCAAACATTAACCCACGAAGTCCAAATTGTACCCATGCAAGGAACAAAGGATACGCATAATACCGTGTCCGTCACGCAATGCACTGTCAGTGGGCATACCCAGTGAAGGTGTACCGCAGCATGTCAGCGCGCCGCACCTACACACAAGTAGCCCCATGGGCATGGTCACCAGCAGTAGTGAGAGTACACAGCCGGGCAGCCGTGTCGATATAACAACCAGAAGGAAACCAGATATCCTAAACACAGACAAACATGTGCATAGCAACATGTACTACACCCAGCAACGTGCCCGTCGCATACACATAGGACGGCGTATGCAGAAGTGTAATATCCAGAAGCAGAACCCATGCATGCAAATGTAATACACAACAGCCCCGTCATAGCACGTAACCCGCACCCATGTACGACCGTGCACCCAACCCGGCTAGCAGCCTTGCACAGCTGCAGACCTACACACAATGGGTATACCTCAAATGTAGTATGAAGTATTGTCCTAGGCAGTGTCACGTGGGCAAATATGTACCCCACATGTCAACATCCCACCTCAGGTACTGATATCCAAATGGCTGCATGTGAATGTGTCGGCAGAATGTGTTCATCCCGCATGTGGTATGGACCTGTCGAAACCCCATAGGTGTTCACATGCCACGGTGTCCATAACTGTACACATATGGACAAGGCAGTATGTTCAGCCACCGTACTGATGATTAGCTATGCAGACATGTCAAACACAACACATATGGCGGAACATCTGCCCACCAAGCAGGACGCCCCAACAGGGTGCCACATGCACAGAAGGTGAAGGTAGGACATCACACGTTGAGAATAGCGTTGCCGGATGGCCAAACACCTATGGCCAACGCAAAGGAAGGAATAACATGTATATGCCTGGATGAATGGGTATGTCATAGCATGGGAATAGGCTAAGCTATCCAACATAATAGCCATGTGTACCAGATACAAACTGCTAGTAACAAGCAGTAGTAATGCAGGAAGGCATACACAACTGTGGGAATATCACAGGACATATGGCACGTGCCAAGTGTTGACACATGACACAAATGTCCAGGATGGGGCTCCCTGCAAAGAGGAACATGTGCCAACCCCACCCCCCACAGATGTACCGGCAGTGGAAACACAACCCAAACACACACCAACACCACCATCCATCCCATGATAGCAACGGAGGCTGGTCAAAGACCACCATGATGCGTGCACAAACAGGGACACGTGTAACCGTTGCCCTGACAACCCCCCACAGGCCAACGAATAATAGTATGGACATATGCATGTAATGCTGTGAAGGATGTGTGGTAGTCCTCAGTATCACAGAGGTAGGTACACAGACACAATGTAATCAACCGTGACGTATGTGCACTGTACACAGCATACCTGCAGGTAATACATAGTTCAATCATGTGCCACAGAAATATACACATACGAATGAGGACAGGGGATAGACAAGTGTGAATGGGACAAACTATGAACATAGGTTCATAGGTCCATAGGTACATAGTAGGCTATCCGCCCAAGGGCAGCTACAACCCTAGCCCATAGTTATGTTGCCTTTGCCACCCCTCTAGTTTGAAGAAAACAATGCCTATTATATTACTGTACCTCTGTCAAGCAGTGACATCGAAGTAATCCCTGGGGTATATCTGCAATCTCCCATCCATTGGTCAAGATCCCCCTCGAACAAGGCCAGCAAGGTGCTCTGCCTCACACGTACTGGGATGTTGTTCCACAGCATAGTGAGTGTCTGGGCGATGAATCTGTCCCTCCAGCACAGTCTATTAATGACCGTGTCAAGGTTCACGTCACCTGCCCCTGTGGTTTTGAGGGATGTAGATTCATTAGGTGAATCAGAGTCATCAAATATGGGTCAACATGGCCTTGTATGTCAGGCACAGGTCACCACTGAGCAAGTGGTATGTGACTGAATGGAGCAGGAGTCCTTTCAGTTGGGCAGCATAACACATATTCCTGAGACCCTGCATCTGTTTGACGATGAACATATGGGGCCTTCCCAGCTGCTGCAGGTGTCGGGTCAGATACCATCCGAACGGGGCATTGTACTCAATCATAGATCTAATGAATGATGAGTACAAGGAGACGATGACCTCCCCAGATCTAGATGTGAATCCCTGCATGATCAGGTGGGCAATGTAGAAGGTCTACCTAACTACGTTAGCAACGTGTGTGTCGAACGAACGGTTACTGACAACCTGGGTCCACAGATCCCTGGTAACTCCCTCTGTGCTCAGTGGATTGCCACCAATATGGCAGCAAGGGGTAACCTTGTTCTTCCCGAAGGGTATGACTATGCATTTCCCGGCATTTAGCTGTAGGCCATGTCCCTGGCACCAGATATCCATATCTGTGAGGCCCTTCTGAAGGATGTCTGTGTCAGATGTGCGTCCCACTATGGCACCCAGTTCGCAGTCATCTGCAAACATTGACAGCCATAACCCCCCTGGGTTTGCTTGTACTTTGGAAATGTAGATGCTGAAAAAGAGTGGACCCAGGACTGAGCCCCGTGGGACACCACCTGTGACCAGCTGTGAGTCTGACATGGTGCCAGCAACTATGACCGTGTGGGTTCTGTCACCTAGCCAGTTTGCAACCCATCCTGCGATGTATGGGTTCACATCCAAGCCGATGGGTTTATCAATGATACCTGAGGGGGGTATTGTGTTGAAGGCCTTTGACAGGTCGAGGTAGGCTGTATGGACTGCCTGACCCTCATCAATGGCCTCGGTGACTGTCCCTAAAAAGTCAACCAAGTTTAAAACGCATGATCTGCCTTTGACCAAGCCAAACTGGGTTTGATGCAAAGTATGCAAGTCCCCTATGTCTTCATCTATGAGTTCCATTATGATCCTTCTCCATGGCTTTGCAGATAAGGCTTGTCAAGCTAATGGGATGGTAATTACCAGGGTCAGTGTAGGCACTGCCCCTGTGAAGTGGGACTACAGTCGCCTTGCACCACAACATGGGTACGTTACCTGAGGTGAGGCTAAGATTAAACAGCTGTCCTAACTGTGGGTCTAATTCCTCATTGAGGTCGTGGAGTACACAGCCGGGACACCATCTGGTCCCATGGATGCTGTGTTTACTGCCTTGGAGAGAGCATTTCCCACCTGTGCGTTACAGATGTTTTGGGGGCCACAATCCTCTGGTACAGATATCTCTCCATGTGGGGGGGGGGAGATGTTTGCACCGAACCTGTCAGCCAGTATGTTGGCAATGTGTGTAGGTTCAGTAAACTTCACATCATTCTGAACCCAGTCCGAGCATATCTGGGAGTGTCCTCCCAGGTGTCCAACATAGCTAAAGAAGGCCGTATGATTGTCTGTCGAGTCCTTGGTGATATATCTGTCGGATTTGCCCTGGATGATGTCATGAGAGCTTGTAGTTCTTCACATATAATGAGCAAGGGTGTCCTACCTTTCAAGGAGTCTGCTCTGTCTTGTAGTAGCTACCTCCTGTCGTTGTAGAGCTTGTGTATGGCTGGGGTACACCAGACTGGATGCTTGGCTTTGGTACAAAGAGTTACAGTTGTGTAAGGGATTGTCTGATCCATGCAGTCCTGTAGGTGCTGGTAGAAGGCATATGTAAGTGATTCAGTGGCTTGAGGAATGTTTACCACTGGCTCAGGGGCCTTAAAGGAGACCACACTAGTGTTTAAAAGTGTGAAGTCGGCTTCTGAGAAAGCCATATGTATGGTAACCGGCACCACCCACAGCATTGTATGCCAATAGCAGAAGCTAATGTATGTTGTCCAAACACACGTGTCCGTACACATGGAACATCATAGCAATAAACCACGCCTGGATGTGGGTGATGCTAGACATACCCACGGCAGATGTGGTGCGTTCCCGAGGCCGACGCCCGAGAGACCACACACATATCCGGCCTTAGGCATAGGCCAAGTAGGCAGCTGCCTAGGGCGACGCTCTGCTAGGGGCACCTTTCCAGCCTTTATTTGGTGTAGGTAGACCAGGATGGGGGTAGCGGGTGATGTGGTGGGGGCACCATGGAGTCCTTTTCCCTAGGGCACCACCTGACCTAAGGCCACACCTACAGTACCCACACCCAGACACGGGTCATTGCTAGTATGCTATATCATCTATGGAAAGAAACCATATATTCCCAGACATAATGGCACAGCATAATGCCTGTCCGCCGCCCAAAGCAGACATACGGCACCCGCGGCGGTGCAGACGTACTGCGCGAGATGTCCGTAACCAATGTCGACACTGTCACGCTATGTGAAATAATGTCAACATAGCGACTCAATACTAAACAGCGACGGAGAGCCCGATGTATCCTTTGCTGAGCTGTACAACCTGTTCCGCAATGTTAAATGTGTGTAGCAGAGTGGGACTGCCCCAAACTAAGCAACGGACATGTCCGTGGCTCGGTGGAAGCCATCACGCAATGTTAAACCCATGTAATATAGCAATACAGGTTATAAATACCGAGGTTTAGTAATGGAAATAGGTCCGTTCGACCAGACCGTGTGCAATTACTATAACAAGATCTACAACGGGCACGCCGGCCAATCAGCGCACATGGTTAGGAATAATGGGGGGGGGATGGTATCATAGACACGGACAAACTGTGCCCATGTGACTTGTCTGACATTCGTACATGGTCAGGGCAGTTCCGTACACTAGGCGGACAAGACCAAACCCAAAGCACCACAGGAACACCCTGACAATCGAAGGCCTGTATGCGTAGGGGATATAAGCCCCTGTGATCTGAATATCCCTGCGGTCACGACATATGCATCCTGGGCCATGAGCGGGAGGGAATGAGGAATGTTTAACATGTAGTACCGCACATTTCCCAGCAGGAGAATGGATGCCTGTGACGTACGTGAGTGCGGGGGGGGGGCGGGGGGATATGTAAATTTAGCTAAGTATCATGGGTATGCATGTAAATGAGACCGAACAGCTAACGTGTAGTGGTCACAGTAACCGGCAAACGTGAATGCAGTCCCGTTTGAATTACGACTATAGAACATATAAATGTGCACGTCGTAATGCGTCCATGCCGCAAAGACTGTTACATGTGTAAAGTGAAAGTGCGTTCGCGACACGTCCGTCCAACCGGATCAGAGATATGTTACCGGAACAGTCACAACTAACACAGGCCACGTAACCACACAGACCCAGTAAACATATGTAACCAGAATACGGATATGCATGTGTGCCTGCGCGTAACCCACAATTAGGAAATGCAAGTGCGCGTGTGCGTGTGTGATCCGCTCACAGCAGGGAATGTTAAGGCCGTGTCCTCCACGTCAATCATACATGTCTCAAAACTGTCAGCCCCTGAAAGTGTGGAATCGGGCAATGCCATGTAAAGTACCATTAGAAATAGTGAGAAACACACGCTATGTGATAAGACAAACATAGAATGTGGATAGAATAACGTGTGCATTAGTAGTATGGATAGACGACGGTTATGCATCAGTAACTTGACCCACTTGTCAGAAGGTGCCCCCATACAAAAAGTGTTCAGTGGGCTCACACTTGTTGTTGGCTAGGCTAGCTGGATATATGTCCAGTGTCAGCAGAGGCCCGTGGAGAAATGCTCCACACACAATAATAGCACAACATACCAAAGTACTCATATATGTAACCAAAGAAGAACAACAATAGAAAGTGTCCTGAAAGGACAGGTTACACACAGATCACAGACGACAGAGAAATATATGGACAGTGGAAGCACGTCACAATTACGGGATCATGTCCCATAGAAGCAAGACGGTCTCACATGAAACGCCAGCGAATTGCCAGATAGACACAGGTCAATGTAACACACAGCAACATTAAGGGCCAACCAGCCGTACACCATGCCCGAACCTGTACAGTGGAAAGGTACGGCATGGTAATTGATGTGTGTACACAGGTAATCCACAGACAGTAACAAAGCAAGGTATGAAACGAGGGGTTCACATGTATATATCTACACACAGCAGTCCGACGGCCCGTATATATGATGCATGGACATAGATTTGTCACCTGAAAACAAGATGTAAACAACTACAGTTTAGTCCATATCATATTGATATAGTAATAATACAGTCATATTCATATTTAACATTGTGACCCTTATTTACATTCATATTTATACAATATATGCATGTAATTGTACTTATTTATTCCATGATTTGGAATGCAACAATTATACACATTGATATACAAAAGCATTACCAACACACTACATTCTAAGGTTTACTCACAACAATTATCAACTATGTTTCAATATACTGATGGTATTGACCAATATTGTATTTATATTAACACATTGTTGTTGTATCATTGTTTCCATTCAGTAATGTATGCAACACTGAGTTCTACATGTCACTTTATCTTCAAGACTTGGAGCACGGTCCACTGAACTATGAGCAAGTCTATTAATTAGTTGACTTTAAACTGACTCTGAAGGAAGTATATAAGGGACGACTATCTAATGTATCTCATACTCCGACGTTGCCCCATGTTAGTGGGTGAAAGAGCTCAGTATCCTATGACTGTGGAGTGTATCGTTTTTGTCATTGTCTGTCTTGGCATGGTTTATGTTCAAGAATGTCTTTTATGAAGATGACCAGGACTCGGGGTTTGCTGTATTTCCGCTTACTGGAACATGGATATAGATAGGCCAAGTAATACATAATATGGGTAAGAAGAAAGGAACAGTTCACCAAGAATAAACTAGGAAAAGGACCCACCAGGTCCTAAAATGAGAGCACCAAGCAAACACAATGTAGTGCTACGAAAACCAAGTGTTTCATAAATGAACCCAAATGGTGTAAATCCAAAGATGCATGTTAGCAACTGCTTTAAATAATCCTCAGAGGTCCCAATAGGAAAGATTTGCCACTTTATTGTCAAAATAACACCACCAAAACAAGTAGATCACGAGCGCTTTCGCCCGGTCTTACCGGGCTTTTCCAAGTGTAATTAGCTAAACCAATAACTCTAGCTTTTATAGAACTAATTGATTAAAATATCACCATGGTACTGATGTTTTATTTGGTTCAAATGGTTCACAAACAACTTTTAACATAAAGAATGAATTTTGTTTGAATTCATATAAGTTTCATACATACATTTTAACAATGCATTAATTGTGTCGAGCATTTTTAAATATATATTTGTCTCTTTAATGCTTGTAGAAGTGGATTTAATTTATTTATAATATGGTGATATTTTAATCAATTAGTCAATTAACAGAACGCACTTGCGCTATAAAAGCTAGAGTTATTGGTTTAGATAATTACACTTGAAAAAGCCCGGTAAGACCGGGCGAAAGCGCTCGTGATCTACATGTTTTGGTGGTGTTATTTTGACAATAAAGTGGCGAATATTTCCTATTGGGACTTCTGAGGATTATTTAAACCAGTTGCTAACTTGCATCATTGGATTTACACCATTTGGGTTCATTTTAGAAAAACCTGGTTTTCGTAGCACTACATAATATGGGTAGTCAAACAGACATCCGCGATTGGGGAACATACAGCAGCAGTCAAAACCACTGGCCAGATGGACACAGTCCAACAAGTTCTACACTTTACATATGCACATTGGTGTCCATTGTAGGACCCCAAAAATTGATCCGTATGCAATATCTACCAGCTGCGATCGATCGACCCAGAAGAAGTGACAGCCGTGACTACTGTGTACAAAGAGAGCATCTGGGAAATAGAAAAAAAAAAAAATTAAGCTTATTTCCTGCCTTTCTTGTTAAGTGGTACAGACTATTTGTAGGCTTCTGAGCCCCCAAGCCCTTCTGTGTTTGAGGGAAGCCTTCTAACTTGTTTTTTTTTTTCTTGTAACTAGCCAGTTTTCTAGTTTCAGCACTCAAATCTGTTTCTTTGATCTCAGCACTTGTTCAGAAAAAAAAAAAAAAAAAAAAAAAAAAAAAAAAATTTCATCTGCTTTTACTGTACTTGTGTTTTTACCTACTTCTTTTTACTTTTGCATCATCTTAAAATACTCAATTGTATTTATTACTGCTTGGTGTAACTCATTCTAAGCCTTTTGGTTTAAACACTTGGGCTTCGGACCAGTTAGTTGTTTTGCACTGAGAGGTTTGTGGTCTGCACTGTTGTGGCAGAACAGGTAGCTTACATCCTTCTAGGTTGAGAACTGCTGATTGAGGGCTCAGTGTCTGTTATTCTAAAAGTGTATTAATTCTGGTTTAAGCACTTGGGCTTTCAAGCCAGTTATTTTACATTAAGAGGGTTCGTGGTCTGCACTCTTGTGGGAGGAGAGGCTGGACTCTGCCCTTCTGAGCTGGGAATTTCTGGTTAAAGGCTTATAGTGCATGCATATCTGAACTGTTTCTTACTGAAGTTGGTGCGCCTTGTTTGCTGTGGCATAGACTGGATTCGGGCCTGCTGGATCTAGCTTTGTTTGTGTAACTTGAGCACTAATCCAGACATTCTCTAAAGTATTCAATGGTATTTATTACTGCTTGGTTGTAACTTGATTAAAGTGTAGCTATCATTCAAGTCTTTTGGATTAAGCACTTGGGCTTCAGACCAGTTGTTTTACATTAGGAAGGTTTGTGGCAAGCACTGTGGTGGCAGGACAGGTAGCTTTCATCCTTCTAAGTTGGGAACTGCTGATTGAGAGCCCAGTGTCCAAGTGTATTCGTTCTGGTTTAGGCACTTGGGCTTCAGGCCAGTTATTTTACATTAAGAAGGTTCGTGGACTGCACTCTTGTGGGAGAAGAGGCTGGACTCTGCCCTTCTGAGCTGGGAATTTTCTGGTTAAAGGTTTATAGTGCCTGAATATTTGAACTGTATCTTACTGAAATTGGTTCACCTTGTTTGCTCTATCATAGACTAGATCCAGGCCTACTGAATCTAGCTTTGTTTATATACTTGTTGTTTGTTTGCTTGTTATTTCCCTGGAAGCTAATTCACCTAATACAACTTCTCAGCTTCTGTGGATCACTAGTGATATCTGCATTGCTTACTGTACTTATTTCCTTGTTTCACTTGAAAGAAAGTTACTGTTTGTCATTTTGCATTTAGTTACTTGTATCACATTGCACTCAAGTTACCTGGCACTTGCTCACTAAAGCAATTATATAAGTCAGCACTAAAAATTAAAAGCACTACACCCTCACTCCCCACTGGCCCTTGTTTTCAATTAAGGATTTCCCAATATTATTCTAGCATGTCCAAAGGTCAGTTGTCAATCTCCTCTCTGGTCCAGCTGGTGAATCTGGGAATCTTGAGGCAATGTTATAACTGCCTCATGTACACAGACAACCCTCCTCCTCCCACATAACACAAATACTTGCGAGAGATGCAGCTATTTAGCCAAACTGGAGGCTGAGCTCTCTCAACTCAGGACTGGCAAGACCAGACAGGAGGAGAAGGCAACTACACACACCACAAAACCAGCCTCACATAATGCTACCACTCCACTGAATCAAACACATAAACACACAAAGACATACTCGGAGGCTCTGAGTAAAATTTACCTAAACAGCAGAGGCCTCCAAAGCAGACACCCAAACAACTGCTACCTCAAGACACCCCAAAGCAACACATAAACCACAAAAGCAGTGTGCAAAGCAGTCACAGCCCTTAAGGCCAAATACAACACCAAACATACTTGTCATAGGTGACTCCATAGTCAGACACACTGACGCCCCACTCACCAGGCTGAACAAGGAGAGGGTCACAGTAAGCTGCCTATCGGGCGCTAGAATCCACATAACACAAGCACTCGGGTCACCCACAGCAAGTACAAATATGACACAGTCATTGTCCATGCTGGTGTGAACGACCTGAGACGTACCTCCCTGGACTGCATGAAAAGAGACATAGAGGAGCTCTCTGATTATGTAGCCCAGGCAGGTATGACCCTAACCCTGAGCAGTATCCTTCCTTCACCAAGAATGATGCCACAATATAGAGACAAGATGATCAGCTTTAACAATTGGCTTAATGTCTGGTGTCATTCAAAGGGGATCCAGTGTCTGTCTGCCTGGGATGACATGCTTGACAAGCCACGCTGCCGCAAGGGACGGCTTGCACCTGTCACCCTGGGATTCGGATATTGGCTAAGGCTCTTGCCACCCCATAGTGCCTTTTTAGGCAAGGCTCAAATTCTAAACCTACCACCCTAGAAAACAAAATGGGAAGAAATTGAGGGTAATGCTGCTCAATGCCAGAAGTCTAAATCTCAAAATGCACGACTCGAGGCCCTTCTCAGTATGGAGAACATCGATGTCTGTGCTGTAACTGAAACCTGGTTCAAGGCTCCTGAGAGCACCCCGGCACTATTAGGTTTTACCTCATATCATGCGTTCCGGCCCCAAAACCCGGACCACTCCACAAAAGGAGGGGGTGTATCCATATTCATAAAGGATACTCACACCTCCAGGTTGGTGGCAACGCATGAAGCTTCGGAAACCATCCAGGTGAAACTAACAATAGGCAAACTGCTCTACAAATTGTAGCATGCTACAGGCCACCCTCTCAAACTCAGGAACCCCACACAGCCTTCCTGAAGACACTGGAGGGTATAAATGTATCTCCAAACACCATCATATTGGGTGACTTCAACTACCCGAATATAGACTGGGAACATTACTCAAGCCCTAACTTTCTAGCCCAACGGTTCCTGGAGTTCATAAATTCAAATGCCATGGAACAGCTAGTCACTGTTCCCACGAGAGGAGAAAATATACTAGATCTCATTGTCACAAACATGGGGACAAAATGCTCCACACCGAAGTATATCCCTCATTGGTGAGATCTGATCATAAACTAATCTCACTGGAAATCCACATCCCGCCCACCCCAAACAAAAAGACCATAGTGAAGAACTTCTAAAGCAAACTTCACACTACTCAAGACTGGTGTGGTATCCTTCAAGGCCCCTGAGTCAGAGGAAACCACAACCCAAGCTGGAAGCCCTTACAAATGCCTTCTATGAACACCTCCAGGACTGCATGGATCAGGCAATCCCAAATAAAACCAAGACTCTTTCCACAAGGGCAAACGTCCAGTCTGGTGGACCCCAGCCATTAACAAACTTTACAATAAGAGGAGAAAGCTATTACATGATAGAACAAAATCCATAAAGGAAGTCACCCCTGATCATTATTAGTAAAAATTACGAGCACTCATAAAATCAACTAAGGCCAATTTTGAGAGAAAAATTGCCATGGATTCAAAGGACAATCATAAGGCCTTTTTCAGCTATGTTAGGAACCTGGGTGGAAACTCACAGATATGCTCAGAATTAGTCCAAAATGATACAAAAATCACTGAACCCACAGACATTGCCAACATATTGGCAGACAGGTACAGTGCAAACTTCAACGGGCTCTCCACCGCTAAAGGAGAGATAACTATCCCAGCCGAGTGTAGCCTGGCGGACATCTCAAATGCGCAGGTGAAAGCTGCTCTCTAAAGCTAAAAACACAGGATCAATGGGGCCGGATGGTGTCCCCGCTGTGTGCTACACGAGCTAAATGAGGAATTAAACCCGCACATAAGGCAGCTGTTTAATCTCAGCCTTACCACAGGATACGTGCCCAAGGAGTGGCGACGGCAACTGTGGTCCCACTCCACAAAGGTGGCCACGGACCCTGGTAATTACCGCCCCATAAGCTTAACAAGTCTAGTCTGCAAAGCTATGGAGAGGATCATAATGGAGCTCATAAACAAAGATATAGGGACTTGCAGACATTGGACCCGACCCAGTTTGGCTTTGTCAAGGGAAGATCATGCCTTTTGAACTTGGTCGACTTCTTCAAATAGTCACCAAGGCCATTGATGAGGGAAGGCAGTCCATACAGCCTACCTTGACCTTGCAAAGGCTTCGACACAATACCCCACTGGTATTGTAGAAAAACTACCAGCTTAAATGTAAACCCATATGTCACAAGATGGGTTGCAAACTGGCTTAAGGACAGAACCCACAGGGTTAGAGTTGCTGGCGCTGTGTCAGACTCCAAGCCGGTCACAAGTGGTGTCCCACAGGGCTCGGTCCTTGGCCCCTATTGTTTGGCATCTACTTCTCAGAAGTACAGGCCAACATGGGAGGACTTTATTGACAAAGTTTGCAGATGACTGCAAACTGGCCATAGTGGAAAGTGCATCGGACACTGATATCCTTCAGAAGGGACTCACGGAAACAGATAGCTGGTGCCAGAGCCATGGCCTGAAGTTAAACGCCAAAAATGTATAGTCATACCCTTCGGAAAACAAGGTAACCCCAAGCTACCATATAGGTGGCAATCCACTAAGCACAGAAGAGGTTATCAGGGACCTGGGGACCCAGGTTGACAGTGGCCTTTCTTTGACACTCACATTGCTAAAGTGGTTAGAAAGACCTTCTACATTGCCCACCTGATCATGAAGGGATTCACATCCAGATCTAGTGAGGTCATTGTTCCCCTGTACTCTTCACTTATCAGACCAATGATCGAGTACAATGCCCCATTCGGGATGTATCTCACCCGACATCTGCAGCAATTGGAGAGGCCCCAAAAGTTCCTCACCAAAAGGATAATAGGACTCCAAAATCTGTCATATGCTGCCAGATTGAAGAAACTCCAGCTCTATTCAGTCGCATACCGCCTGCTCAGAGGTGACATGTGCCTGACATACAAGGCCATGTCCAACCCGGAATTAATGGACATGCTCCACCTCAAAAATCCAAATCCACCAAAACCACTAGAGCAAGCGACTTAAACCTTAGCACGGATATAAATAGGACGTGCTGGAGGGATAGATTTATCACTCAGAGACTCCCTATGCTGTGGAATAAAATCCCGGTCCATGTGAGGCAGAGCACCTCGCTGACTCTGTTCAAGAGAAATCTAGACCTGTGGATGGGAGATCGTAGGTTTACCCCGGGAATCATCTCTGGGTCACTGCTGGACAGAGGCACAACAAACTAATGGGCACAGTATTTTTTCATATAAGGGGTGGCGTAAGCCACAATAATTTGGGCTAGGCTTATAAATGCCTTAGGGCAGATAGCCTAGTATAAACCTATGAACCTATGAACCTAAGACATATGCACCACCAGCGTGTTTAAGGTTGATGACAAGTGTCCATGAAATGTAGGACATATGAACAGAAATCCCCAGACTGTCGAGTCCATAGAAGTGCGTCCCCATCCCAGTCCCGCACACATGAAGGATGTGTAATGGGTACCATCGAGGGTTGCAGCCATGGGATCCTGCGTATGCAGAAATGGGGCTCGGTGTTGTTTGGCAGATAATCCGTTGTCCCGCCCCGTGGGAGGGATGTGGGTATAGCACATGCCTTACTCCCCACTAATAATGCAAAGCATCCACCGGATAATGCTAAATGCAGGTGTGAAATGTGTACAGCCCTATACCAGTGTCCAGTAGGCAATTCCCATGGATGGACAAGCGTATGACGTACGACCAAGATGGCACCCATAACTGGAAACCTGGTGGAATTACACAGCTGCAGTAAGGCATAACACAGGAAATACAGATAGGGACTACAGTAGACACTCCCCATACAAAGTCAGACCGCCGGCTAATACCGACGTACAGCACTCAATCTGCCAGCAACAAAATGGGGATCACTCGCCCATACTGGAACAAATGGGTGACCTGTGGAACACATACTAATGGCACACCAACAACGTCAACTAGGAAGGTCATAGGATGGTTAAACTATGGCGTTCCCACTTATAAAGAGCATCCTTCAATGAATTAATAGGATTAATGTCAATTGACCATGGAATACACATAATCAACATAAAATAACCGCTGGCACCTTATGGCACACAATCCAAACAACACATAGGTAGATGAAACAGTCAACGTATAAATTGTCCAGGACAATGCCCAAATGGTATACAAAGGTTCCTTCATAGACAAGTAAGCGCTTTCACCCGGAGGCTCCGTCAGACTTACACATAACATAAAAGCATCCAGGCTTTGAATATCCCTCCTTACACTTTCATTGGTCAATTTCCCAGCAAACAATGAACAATTAACCACAGCATATAAAGCGCAGACGCAATGTTAACAACACACACATATATTAACATCTCCAAAAACATCCTATTAAAACATGTATTATATGATATTGTACTATGCCTAATACTCATCAATCAAAGATCTAACAATATATATAGAAAATATGTATATCATATCAATATAATACAGTGGTAAACGACTGAAAGAGTGGACTAATGTGTGTTAACTGTATATCTGTACCTAAACTACATTCCTGTTACTTGGGTTTAAGCCACCTGCTTCTCAAATGAGGCTTAATCAGTGTTTCATCATTCAGCCCTGGTGTGTGGTCAACTCTCCACCTAATAATCCATCTCAATCCGCATTCTAAAGCATAGTTGATGAGGTCCCCCCCTCTGGTATTATAACCTAGCCTTTGTAAAACACTGAATGTAAACGTATGCCTTGTGATGTGCTCATAGCCGGCCGTAGGCATACGCCAATCCTGCGGCTGCCTAGGGCGCCGCACTAGTAGGGCCACCTTTCTAGTAGGTATGTAATGTAGGTACACCAGGATGGGGGCACCATGTGTTGTGGTGGTGGGCGCCATGGAGCCCTATAGCCTAGGGCAGCGGTCGATCTAAGGCCGTTGCCGTAGGAGGGGTAGTACGGTCTGCAGGTATGTGCTGAAGTGCACATGAAACAGTGGTCTACAAGGATTACCCATAGTGGCAACACCTGCACAGACGGCTATAGCGGGACACAGACACGACCATGCATACAGCTCAGATAGACATACACACACACCATAAACAGGCAATTATACACAAGGTTTATGATGTGCATGGGTACAGTGTCAGTACAGCAAGGATAGCTGTCTGCCATGATATCCAGCAGATGTCTCTAGGGCGTTCTGGAATACGGACGTTGCATGGACAATGAGTGGATATGCATCGTACCACAGTTCTATGTGTCAGCCATGCAAATATGCGATACATGGGACAGACAGCTGTCCATGCAAGAGCAGCACTATGGGCACAACATAGGTATGTATATATACAACGAGAGAGATACAGACGGACACATGTGGCAAGGCCGTGAGTGTAATGTACACAGCACCACCCCACCACACCACAGCAGGGCGCACGTGGAGAACACGCTACGGAGGTCGCCAACCACAGCAGACACACAGGCAGTCCACGAGCTGCGTCTCACCACCCACAAACACAGAGATGGTGGCAGGATATAAGTGTTCTGCGGAAACTCTAAAGCCATACCCTATGAACCCATGCGGCTGGGAGCATATACACACAGACACAGCTGGCAGGCATGGGGATTGACCACACCCCCACATACCCAACCGCACAACAGTATGACACAGGTATGGAACGCGCTAAGTGGACCACTGAACACAGCACCGTCAGAGTCACACGTCCAGGTGGGTGACAACATCCGTAAAGGAATAGCCGCCGATAGCCAAGGTATGTGTTGCCAAGCGTCTAAAATAACTACACTCTACTGGGGCAGCTGTGAACACACACACCCCACACACACAAGGGGAAGGGCCGGGAGTCGAACCTATGCCTACCTACACGAACACACTACAGCATGATGAACTTACAGAATGCGCTACCGAGATTACTGAGCACGGCGCTGTCAGAGGCATACTTCTAGGCGGGTGACATCATCCGTAAGGGAATAGCTGACAATAGCCAAGGTATGTGTTGCGAAGCGTCTAAAAGCATGTCCATCTGCAGAGGCAGCTGGAAACACACACACACACACACCTCACACACACATGGGGAAGGGCCGGGAGTCGAACCTACGCCTACCTACATGAACACACTACAGCATGATGAACTTACAGAACGCGCTACCGAGATTACTGAGCACAGCGCTGTCAGAGGCATACTTCTAGGTGGGTGACATCATCCGTAAGGGAATAGCTGACAATAACCAAGGTATGTGTTGCGAAGCATCTAAAAGCATGTCCATCTGCAGAGGCAGCTGGAAACACACACACACACACACACACACACACACACACACACACACACGGGGAAGGGCCGGGAGTCGAACCTACGCCTACCTACATGAACACACTACAGCATGATGAACTTACAGAACACGCTACCGAGATTACTGAGCACAGCGCTGTCAGAGGCATACTTCTAGGCGGGTGACATCATCCGTAAGGGAATAGCTGACAATAGCCAAGGTATGTGTTGTGAAGCGTCTAAAAGCATGTCCATCTGCAGAGGCAGCTGGAAACACACACACACACACACACACACACACACACACACACACACACACACTGGGAAGGGCCGGGAGTTGAACCTATGCCTACCCACATGAACACACTACAGCATGATGAACTTACAGAATGCGCTACCGAGATTACTGAGCACAGTGCTGTCAGAGGCATACTTCTAGGCGGGTGACATCATC
The DNA here is from genome assembly GCF_019279795.1 of Protopterus annectens. Lineage (NCBI taxonomy): Eukaryota > Metazoa > Chordata > Ceratodontiformes > Protopteridae > Protopterus > Protopterus annectens. The sequence continues at coordinate 1,875,714,049 of NC_056741.1, forward strand.
CGTAAGGGAATAGCTGACAATAGCCAAGGTATGTGTTGTGAAGCATCTAAAAGCATGTCCATCTGCAGAGGCAGCTGGAAACACACACACACACACACACACACACACACACACACACACACACACACCGGGAAGGGCCGGGAGTCGAACCTACGCCTACCTACATGAACACAGTACAGCATGATGAACTTACAGAACGCGCTACAGAGATTACTGAGCACAGTGCTGTCAGAGGCATACTTCTAGGCGGGTGACATCATCCGTAAGGGAATAGCTGACAATAGCCAAGGTATGTGTTTCGAAGCGTCTAAAAGCATGTCCATCTGCAGAGGCAGCTGGAAACACACACACACACACACACACACACACACACACACACACACACACGGGGAAGGGCCGTGAGTCGAACCTACGCCTACCTACATGAACACACTACAGCATGATGAACTTACAGAATGCGCTACCGAGATTACTGAGCACAGCGCTGTCAGAGGCATACTTCTAGGCGGGTGACATCATCCGTAAGGGAATAGCTGACAATAGCCAAGGTATGTGTTGCGAGCGCCTAGCATGTCCATCTGCAGAGGCAGCTGGAAACACACACACACACACACACACACACACACACACACACACACACACACACACCTCACACACACACGGGAAGGGCCGGGAGTCGAACCTACGCCTACCTACATGAACACACTACAGCATGATGAACTTACAGAACGCGCTACCGAGATTACTGAGCACAGCGCTGTCAGAGGCATACTTCTAGGCGGGTGACATCATCCGTAAGGGAATAGCTGACAATAGCCAAGGTATGTGTTGGCCTAGCATGTCCATCTGCAGAGGCAGCTGGAAACACACACACACACACACACACACACACACACACACACACACACACACACACACACACACACACACACACACACCTCACACACACACGGGGAAGGGCCGGGAGTCGAACCTACACCTACCTACATGAACACACTACAGCATGAACTTACAGAACGTGCTACCGAGATTACTGAGCACAGCACTGTCAGAGGCATACTTCTAGGCGGGTGACATCATCCGTAAGGGAATAGCTGACAATAGCCAAGGTATGTGTTGTGAAGCATCTAAAAGCATGTCCATCTGCAGAGGCAGCTGGAAACACACACACACACCTCACACACACACACGGGGAAGGGCCGGGAGTCAAACCTACACCTACCTACATGAACACACTACAGCATGATGCATTTACAGAACGTGCTACCGAGATTACTGAGCACAGCACTGTCAGGAGGCATACCCCTAGGTGGGTGATATCATCTGCAGAGGCAAGGCAGCCGATAGGGAATGAAGACAGAGTGCGCAGTCACACAGCATGTTACCATCCCAAGGTGGGTGTACAGTAACACGGTAGTGCTGCAGTCGGGAATACCAACTAACTACGGAGCAGTACATCACGACATGGATACGAAATGCACCACATACAGTATACCCTATGAGAGGGCATCCGGCGTGCACGATGTAGGCAGCCATTGTGGCATAACAACCACATATGACTCACCTGGATGGTCACCATGGCTATGCAGGATGTCATTGGCCATGGCTACATGCCTAGTAGCAGACATTGGTGCCGACTGTAGTGTGTACCCCCGAATGGTGTACTGGCCATGCCCTCACACCTAGTGGTTGCGAAGGGGAGACAGGCATGCTCATGGGGTATCAACGCAGATGGGCGCGGTGTGCACTGTACTGTGTGTCCATCTACACAGCTGCTCACTGGGCATGCTCAGACACTTAGAATCTGCACAGTGCAGACATGCATACACATGGGGTGAGATCATGGAAATCAGAATGTGGACCGTCGTGTGTGTCCACCCACACAACAGCAACCCGGCCATGCCACAGACGTGGCGGTTGCGAAGGGGAAACAGGCATGCACACGGGGTATCAACGCAGATGGGCGCGGTGTGCACTGTACTGTGTGTCCATCTACACAGCTGCTCACTGGGCATGCTCAGACACTTAGAATCTGCACAGTGCAGACATGCATACACATGGGGTGAGATCATGGAATGCAGAATGTGGACCGTCGTGTGTGTCCACCCACACAACAGCAACCCGGCCATGCCACAGACGTGGCGGTTGCGAAGGGGAAACAGGCATGCACACGGGGTAACAATGCAGACGGGCGCGGTGTGCACTGTACTGTGTGTCCATCTACACAGCTGCTCACTGGGCATGCTCAGAAGAATCTGCACAGTGCAGACATGCATACACATGGGGTGAGATCATGGAAGGCAGAATGTGGACCGTCGTGTGTGTCCACCCACACAACAGCAACCCGGCCATGCCACAGATGTGGCGGTTGCGAAGGGGAAACAGTCATGCACACGGGGTATCAACGCAGACGGGCACAGTGTGCACTGTACTGTGTATCCATCTACACAGCTGCTCACTGGGCATGCTCAGACACTTAGAATCTGCACAGTGCAGACATGCATACACATGGGGTGAGATCATGGAAGGCAGAATGTGGACCGTCGTGTGTGTACACCCACACAACAGCAACCCGGCCATGCCACAGACGTGGTGGTTGCGAAGGGGAAACAGGCATGCACACGGGGTATCAACGCAGACGGGCGCGATGTGCACTGTACTGTGTGTCCATCTACACAGCTGCTCACTGGGCATGCTCAGACACTTAGAATCTGCACAGTGCAGACATGCATACACATGGGGTGAGATCATGGAAGGCAGAATGTGGACCGTCGTGTGTGTCCACCCACACAACAGCAATCCGGCCATGCCACAGACATGGTGGTTGTGAAGGGGAAACAGACATGCACACGGGGTATCAACGCAGATGGGCGCGGTGTGCACTGTACTGTGTGTCCATCTACACAGCTGCTCACTGGGCATGCTCAGACACTTAGAATCTGCACAGTGCAGACATGCATACACATGGGGTGAGATCAGGGAAGGCAGGATGTGGACCGTCGTGTGTGTCCACCCACACAACAGCAACCCGGCCATGCTCACACATGTAGTATGTGCTACGCGCCATCCGGCATGCAGACGGAGTGCACACAGCGCAAGTCACGGCCAGGTAAACCCGTACACACGCACAGGGTGGACACACATGCAGTTACACGTACACACACAGATGACAGCACAGTCATCACGGGTGCAGGCTGAACATGTACACACTGCAGTAAACACTGTAGCTGCCATGCCAGCAGCATGTCATGGGTGCAGCAGTATGCCTCACGGTCCAGCAACAGCATGTGACATATGTCCACAAGTCTATGTTGCGGTGTACGTCTGTCGTGCAGAGTACACATGTACTATCAATGATCCCACAGGTGTGATGCAGTCCACCCATACCGCTATACATGGACAGGCATGCTTCACACATACCACGGGCCTGACACAGATATGACACATGACTGCAGCTGTACCACAGTGAAACAATGTCCGGCTATGTCATATATGTGATTTCCTGGCTGTGTGCATGGACTGCACACAGGACACATACAAAGCCTGTGATGTACCACATGCATAACACAGGCGTACGCGGTAATACACACATGAAGGGAAGGTGGACACATGTTTGTGGTATGCACCCCCTACAGGGTGTAGCGGTGTTCACTGGGACACATACCCTTGTACAGTTTGCCTGTGACAGCTGTGATACCATACCACAGTCCATGTTCCATGTATGTTGACACACATGTCACAACGTAGCAATGCATACACACATGGCAACAGGGGATACATGTGACACGTGTACTGTGCACGGTGCAGCCGTGCATGAGCAGTGTCTGGTGTCCATAACACAGTTGCAACCCCCTACCACATGCATACCCATCATGGGGGCCGTCATATGGTGGCATAGTAACAGCACGCATGGCAGTATGTGTTTACACCATGTGTTTAAACACCTGTCCACATGCATGTGTGCAGGTGCTGGTCACAGGTGTGTCACACACCATCCTAACCTGCCATGTGCATACAGTCAGCTATGTCGCCTTTACATGACAGCGCTGCCATAATGCATACCCATCGGCCATGCGTCATCGACCATATGTCACATGGCCACTCTAACCCCTACCACCTCCCAAGTGCAAATATTGGCACAGCTGCCAGATACAGTGGTGGTACGCAGGATGCACTACATACCGCTGCAGGCCTGCACATATCCCATATAGCGGGTGTGGCATTCCTAGCACCAACATGTGTGCAGGAATGTGTGCCCATGTATGCCACAGATCGGGGGGACTATGTGCCACGTGCCACACATCACTGTACACCATGATACAGATCTGTACATACCTCAGTGTGAGGTGCATGGATGTGGATGGTGCAGTACACGCAACACGTCATCCCTCCGTGTAGAAATGTGTGGTCACCACCATGTCAGTGTGTCAACATGTGTGTATGTCTGCTGCCTGTTGTGAGGGTGTATGCAGATATAGTGTTGTGACTGGACACTGACCACACAGGGTGACCATCCCGTACTGGTGCTGCATTGTACAGCCCTGTCAATGCCATACCTGTGAGCCTTACTGGCCACCTGTGCAAGACCACCCCCTGTGACATGGCATGTGGGTGCATTGTCTTGTGAGGGTGCTGACCACACAAGACAAGTGTCCCCATCTGCACACAATGGGGTGTGTGCCATTGAGGTGTACGCACCGCGATTGCGGACATATTCCTGTACCGGTACAGCATCCAAATGCTGCACACTGTGCACCACAGCTGACAGGTGACACCTGCGGTCAGTTGCCAGCACACTGTGTATGACACCTGCAGAATGTCACCATACCTGTACTGTGTCATGCCATGTATGTGATGTCTCTGTCCACCATAGCCTGTGGCACCGACCACAGGCATCAGGTGCAGTATATGTGTGGACATGTGCGTCATGTACCGTGTAAGCAACGTCACACTATATCTGGCTCCGTGCTCCGCAGGTTTACGTGTATAACCTCTCTTCTTGCAATCTCGACTGTCTGTTCTCTATATCACAAAAGCTCTGCACCTGCTCCCATAGTATTCCTACATAGGTAAAGTACATGTATACTAAATGGAGTACTACACTGGCCTAGAATCCCCTTGTGTACCCACTTCCCTATAGGTGCCTTCTGACCCAGTTACACAGCAAATGCATTCACGTTCTCTGGCATGTCAAAGGGTCAAATTGCTAGTGACCTCTCCTGTTCAGATGGTGAATCTGGGCATCTTGGGCACTGTTACAGGTGCCTCATGGACACGGACAAGCCGCACCTCCCCCACTAAACATGATACATGTGAGAGATGCAACTATATGGCCAGACAGGGGGCTGTGCTCTCTCAAACCATGACCGGCAAGACCAAACGGGAGGGGAAGGACACCATGCACACCACAAACCCAGTGTCACATGTAACTATCGCAAATGCTAATCAAACACATGAACACACTAAGACATACCTGGAGGCACTGTTAAAACATGTCACGAACCTAACGAGCCCTCTGAAGCAGACACCCAAGCAACTGCCTCCACAAGACATAGGACATGCTACACATAGTTATCAACATCTGTGTGCTAAACAGTCAGAGCCCCAAAGGCAACACACACAATGCCAGACACACTTGTAATGGGTGACGCCACTGTCAGACACACCGACGTCCCACCCACCAGACTGAACAAGGGAATGATCACAGTACGCTGCCTGTCGGGTGCTGGAATCCGCCACACAACACACGCACTCAGGTCACTCCGCAGCATGTACAAGTATGACGCGGTCATTGCTCATGCCGGTGTCAACGACCGGAGACATACCACCCTGGGATACATGAAAGGAGACATAGAGGGCCTCTCAGATTGTGTAGCCCAGGCCAGCATGTCCCTGACCATGGGCAGTATCCCACCCTCATCAAGTATGATGCCACTATACTGGCTCCAAGTGGTCACCCTTGATACTGTGCCTGGTTACCGGTGTCAGTCTGAGGGGATCCAAATTCCTCATACCTGGGATGACATGCTTGGCACGCCATGCTCCTTCGCAAGGGATGGCTTGCACCTGTCGCCCCTGGTCTTCAAGGGTTTGGCTAAGGCACCTGCCACCCCCATAGTGCCCACCGCAGGCAAGGCTGGAATGATAAACCTACCACCCTACACTACAAACCTGGAGAACAGACAGGGTAATACTGCTCAGTGCCAGTGGTCTACGCCGAAGCTGCACGCCCTCAAATGCCCTCCTCAGTATGGAGGACATCGATGTCAGTGCTGTGACTGAAACATTGTTCAGGGCTGCTGAGAGCACCCCGGCACTATCAGGTCATACCCCATATCACGCGTTCAGGACCATAACCCGGACTAACATAGAAGGAGGGGGAGTCTCCATTTCCATGAAGGATACACACACCTCTAGGTTGGCAGACATGCAGGTAGCAGCGGGGAATATCCAGGTGCAATTAACCATGGGTAGGACTGCCCTACAGTTTGTTGCATGCTACAGACCACCCTCCCAAACCCAGGATACCTGCACAGCCTTCCTGAAGACACTGGTGAGTATGAATGCTCTCACAACACCGTCATATTGGGTGACATCAACCACCCATACATAGACCGGGAACATTACCCAGGACACAACACCCTACACCAAAGGTTCCAGGTGTTCATACACCTCAATGCTGTGGAACAACCATGCACCATACCCACAAGGGGGGGAACTATACTAGTTCTAATCATCACACATGGGGACGACATGCTCCACACAGGATGTACATCCCTCAACGGTGAGGTCAGACCATATAGTGAACTCACTGGAGATCCGCATCCTGCACCCAACACCAGCATGGGAGACCACAGTGAAGACCTCTCCACAGCGAACCACACACATCATACGACTGGTGTAGTACCCTACAAGACCTCCATGCCAGTGGTAAACACAGGCCACACTGCTGAAACCCTTACAAATGCCTTCTATGACCACCCCCAGGTATGTCTGCACCAAGCGATCCCTGATAACATCAGGACCTTGTCCACCAAAGGCAGGCACATGGTCTGGTGGACCCCAGCCATTGACAAACCGTACAACAAGAGTTGAAAGCTACTACATGACAGAGCAATATCTGTACCAGGGAAGGCATCACTAATGAATACCGGCGTTAACATACGATCACTCATACAATCATCCAAGGATGCCTGTGGGACTGGACTTGCAAAGGACACATAAGACAACCATAAGGCCTTCCTTAGCTATGGTAGGAACATGGGTGGAAGCACACAGTTATGTTCGGAATTACTCCAGAATGGTACAATGATCACTGAACCCACAGACATTGCCAACAAACCAGCAGACAGGTTCCGTGCATACATCTACCCCCCCCAAGAGGGGACGTATCCATCCCACCAGAGTCTAGCCTCCCAAACATCCCGTATGCCCAGGGGAGAGCTGATATCTGTTATGCAGTGAACACAGCATCAATGGGACCAGATGGTGTCCCCGGCTGTGTGCTACACAACCTCAATGAGGCCCTCACCCCGCACATAAGGCTTCTGTTTCATCTTAGCCTTACTACTGGCTACGTACCCGATGGTATACGGCAACTGTGGTCCCACTACACCAGGGTAGTGCTCCTATGGACTCTGTACATCCCTGCCCTATAAGCTTGACAAGCCTTGTCTGCAAAGCTATGGAGAGGTCCATACTGGAGCCCATTAATAAAGACATTAGTGTACGGCAAATACCGGAACATACCCACATCGGCTTAGTCAAGGGCAGATCCTGCCTCCCGAACCTGGTCGACCTGTTTGGAGGAGTCACTAAGGCCATTGATGGGGGTACGTCGGTTTGCACAGACTACCATTACCTGGCGGGAGCGTTCAAACCCCACTCCACGTGGGCATCATAGAAAGGCTCACCAGCGTATATGTAGAGACATATGTCACACGATGGTTTGCCAACTGGATGGAGGTCAAACCCCACAGGGTTGGTGTTCCTGGTGCCATGTCAGACTCCAAGCTGGTCCCGAGTGGTGGCCCACAGGGCTCAGTCATGGGCCCCCTCCTGTTCGGCATTCAACTTTCCGATGTGCATGCAAACATAGGGGGATTGTGGCAGACAAGGTATGCAGATGACTGCACACCGGCCACCTTACTCAACACCCCAGACACGGGCATCCACCTGGGGTCTCATAGATATGGATAACTGGTGCCAGAGCCATGGCCTGAAGCTACATGCCAGGGAAGGTATAGACCTACCCCTTGGGAAAGACATGTTCACCCTGAATTAAATGCTTTCCTGCTCTACCCAAATACTTCTGACCCACTCTACATCCTGCTTTCTATCTCTATACTACAGTACTAATTTCTCCTCAAAACTGGCATACAGTGCCTTCCTGTGCTCACGCTCAGTCCTGCATCAGCAAAGTTTGTCTGATCATGCTATCATATGTGATATATCTGATGATTGTATTGATACAATGTAGTCCTTTCATTAGTTTTATACAAATCACTTCTTCATATTGTTTTTTATATCTTGTATTATAAATAATTATCTAGTATTGTGTACATTACCACCAAACATGTAGTTGCATTAGTGGAGCTTTTCTCCCCGGGACTCCGCTGTAAATGGACCTCCCTCCAGTCGGACTTTCCCGGTCAACAAATGTAAAATAAATAAATAAATAAATAATCCATTAAACATGGTGGACGTGATCAGGGACATGGGTACCAAACCTGTCGGTAACCTCTCTCGACACTCACATTGCCAATGTGATTGGGGAGACATTCCACTGTGCCCACCTGGTCATGAAGGGATTCACATCCACATCAGGGGAGGTCATTGTACCCCTGTACTCTTCACACATCGGACCAATGATTGGGTACAACGCCACATTTGGAATGTACCTAACCTGACACCTGCAGCACTTGGAAGGACCTCAAACATTCCACAACACAGGGATAAAGGTGCTGAAACATGTCACATGCTGCCCGACTGAGGGGACTCTGGCTGTATACCTTCTCATACCGTCTGCTCTGAGGTAATCTGTGTCTGACATACACGGCCATGTCCGACCTGGGTGACATGGACATGTTCCACCTCCTAGGCTCCAAACAACCACGGGCGCGGAAGCAACCGACAGAAACCTCAACACGGACATAAATAGGACGTGCTGGAGGGAAAGGTTCATCGCCCAGAGACCCCCTACAACATGGAAAGGATTCCCAGCCCCTATGAAGCAGAGCCCCTCACTGACTCTGTCCAAGAGTAATCCTGACGTGTGGATGGGAGATCGTAGGTATGCGCCAGGCATCATCTCTGTGTCACTGCTGGACAGAGGGACAGCGGACCAATGGATATAGTATCCTCATCCTAAGGGGTGGTGAAAGCCACACACACTCTGGCTAGGCTTACACATGCCGTAGGGCACAGAGCCTGGTATGTACCTATGCACCTATGTACCTATGTAGGAGTCCATGCAGGTTGCGGGTACCTGTGGTATGCTGATATTGCCAGATGTGCCTGTGGGTAACCCACAGCTACACGTGGGGGACTGATAACAGTGCTCCCAGTAGGCACATGCAAGTACATCATATGAGGCATACAGGTTAACAGAACCAACATGGTGCTACACATGTAACCGTCACACATACCGTGTACACAGCTCAATGTATGCTGCACCTGCACTACATGGTATGTCTGCTGCATGATGTCAGTACACAACCCACGTCACATACGCACCTGTCACCTGTCATACACAACCACTGCAACATACACATCACGCACTATGCGGACACAGGTATCACATACACCTCTCACTAACTTGTCCACCCTGTGCATCAGAATATATTTGCATAACCGTGCACCAATGGTGTGGATGACAGTGCTGCGGCAGAGGCTTCATCATATGCACAGGGTGATATGTGTGCCAGGGGCATAGGCTGTACCGATGGATGACATCATGTGTGTGTGTAAGGGCCGTTGCATTTACTGGGCATGACTGTGCAGAATGCATGTGGATGTGGTGGAGCCCTACAGTTGTGTCTGCTGTGTGTGGGTATGTGTGTACACAGTTCAGCCATCTGTGATGCCTACACAGGGTATACTTGGCAGCCCCAGACTGTACAGTGCAGGTTGTACGGCTCACTGTGTCCGTCTGCGCCACGTGACCTGCCTGCCTGGGGTCGCACTGGCACTACCGGGTGGAGGTATGGAGTGGCCACTCTCCGATGACACATGTCCACTGGAACCGTGTCCACGCTGGGCCCGGCCAGGGCCACGTCCACGTGGCCTGCTGTGTCCTGGTGTGGTTGGTGTAGCACCAGCTGCACTGCTGCTGCTACCGGCACTGTGTGAGTGGGCATGAGAGGTGGCACGCACACGTCGACCGACACTAGGTGGTGTTGCTGGCCTATGGCCACGTGTCCTACACCTCACCCCTACCAGGTGTTCCAGCACAGACAGCTCACGCTTGCGGATTGACATGCCTTGGTCAAGGATTCCAACCATCTCACCTAATTGCCTATCCAGAACATTAGCAAGCTGCTGTTGAGCATTCGCCAATGACTGGATGTTCTCATTTAGGGAATGGATTGCGGCCCTCTGCAGCCTCTGCCCTTCTTGGTTCTGCCGTTCAGCACGTGCCTGTGCCGGCATTACAGTCTGGAACATGCTTCTGGTGATACCAGCTGCTGCACCCTGTACACCAGGTGTATGTCTGCCAGAGCTCCTCCTACGAGCAGCACCAGCCACATGCCTGTGTGGCACATCACCAGTCATTACACTGGCAACATGGTGTGTACCCGCAACTTCTGTAGCCACCACACATTCCTGCTCAATGCCAACAGACGCTGACTGTCCTTCCTCTATGGGCAACGGTGATGTGGTATGTGTCAGCATCAGAACCGTGTGCGGAGATGAAGGGGACATAGGTGGGATGTTAACCAATGGCACAGCTTCTGCCTCTGACAACCCTGCCTGTGCCTCATGCATATGGTCATCACTGCTAGTATCTGTGGGGACACTAGCATCAGATGGACTGCAGGAGGGGAACACACCTACACCACCTGTGAATACAAAGACATACTGTAAGATACATTACACACATGCAGACACACATGCAGACACACACACACACACACACAGACACACACACGCACGCAGACACACACACACGCTGGCACACACACGCAGACACACACACACGCAGACACATCATGCATGTGATATTGCAGATGGCATGCAGCATTCCCACACCACAGCTCAGTGAATGCAGGCCAGACATTAATAGTGGTAGTATGCATACTGCCCTGGGGTGCACACTACATCAAGCAGGTGTCATTTCAGTAGGCATGCAGTACACACATTCATGGTAGTTTGCATGCATCACCAAGATACACCGTGTGGCCACAGGCAGGTTAACAGTACACATGGCTGGCGTCACTATGACATGTACTCCGCCAACATGTGCGATAACATGTGGACATGTGACAATGGTGTCCCACCACATGCACCGCATCATACTGGACGTCACAGTGCAGTGTTATGTGTACAGGCTACAGATAGAATGCATGTGTAACAAAGATGTCTGTGCAGGTGTGGTTGGTGTGAGCTGTGCACATAGCTATACAGTGGGGAGTACAGGCACTGTGCCACTGCATGGCAGCAAGACACAGGTATGTTTCTGTGTGATGCGTAACATGGACGCATTGCATTGCCATGTCTGCAACACAGTCATGCTGTTCCACAGCACGTATATGGTAGACATGGGTGGCACCTCCAGTGGCTGCAGACAGGCATTGCGGTTGTCTGGTGTACCATATCAGATGTACAGGTGGTCCACTACAGCTATGATTGCACTATGTGTGTACAAAGTGCAACGGTGTCTACCCACTCCAGATGTACTGTGTAGCAACATGCCTGTGGGTATCACCCATGGCCATGTTTGACTGGGTCATGGACAATTGTGTGTGATGGGCATCGTGTACACATCCCTGTGGTGGCCCATGTGACATACACCCATACTAGTCTGAGGTGTCACAATCCCGAGGGCTATGCAGACAGTGTGGATGTCTGCTATGTCGGGCGCAGGTCATGTCATGGTGTGACAATGCTGCAGACAGAACACCACATGCATGGGACATGTCATGTGCCATGTCACAACGTGTGCACTCAATGCAGGGGCATGGGTCACATTGGTAACACCTGTGTGCTGGCCAGATCACAGCTCACTATGTGGTACTGTGTGCATACCACAAATGGCATTCCGATGCATACTACATATGCAGCCATTGTAGAACACCTCCACCATTGTATGCATAGCTGACTGCACATATCACACCAATGGGTTATGTGGTGTCATGCCGGTGTATACTAACGGTTGTATCTACTGTACATGGGTGGCGTGTGTGTCAGGTGGTGCAACCTGTATACCGTGACTGGAGCAGACCCAGGTGTGCATGTCATACCTGGCCACATGGCGAATATCTATACACTGTAACATGCCTGTTACTAGCAACAGTCTCACCTGCGACGGACACATGGCTGTGCGACATGCCAGAGGTACCTGTATAGGGGCGACACAACAGTATACACATTATCCATTATTGTAGCCACAGTAAGCACTGTGCATGTCACATCATGTACCTGTGTGGTAGCATGTGTTATGCACATGTCTGCAAACACAACGTAGCATACTGTAGTATGCAGCTTGTGTGGCCATATACCTGGCGTGTGTTGGTACATTATGTGGTGTACTGTGACACCCACACCTACGTCAGTTATCATACACACATGCAAGACTGACTTACCAGGCAGCTCCAGGCTCGTTGGTTGGGAGACACCCACCTCCACGATGGCAGCGAGTGTTTCTGCATGATGCTCCCTGGGTGTCCCCAGACTGGCCAGGAGCTCCTCTGTGTGTGTGAGTGGGTGCTGGGTTGGTGGCCCACCATCTGTTCCACCTTGTTCTCTGGCAATTGTGGTGGCACGCTGTTTCGCATGCCGTATTAGGTCTGTGCAGTGTCGGCGTATCTGCTGGTAGGTGCGGTTGTTGCCACCAACGTTGTTCACCCTCCTGCACATATCCTGCCACAGGTCATCCCGCTGCTGTGCTTGCTGTGGAACATGGCTGAATAGCAGGTCATAGTTGTCATGTAGCAACGGTATGATTACATCATCCTCCTGGCGGCTGAAGGCTGGCAGCCGGGAACGTGGCATTATCTGTAAGACATAATGATGGTGACAGGTCACATTTACACTGATGTACTGGCATACCGCTGGACATACATTGCTATGACATGTACGACATCTGCACAGTAATCTCTGCGATGCATCATGGCACTGACACAGCTGACGTGTTGCCGTCACACCATTAAGCAGTGGGTATCATATCATATCTGTGTGTCAACTCATCACTCTGTACACACACCATGTTGATGGTAACCTGCTGTGGACATGTGTACCTGCCTGCACCTGTGTTCATACCAGTTGGCACGTGTCCCACTGTGCACACAGTTCTACTGTTCACCTGGATGCTGTGTATATGTCACTAGGCATCGCGTACGCAGCCATTATGAATGTCAGCAGTGGCACTGCACACATACACATGGACACTTGTAAATGCATGTGTTGTGCCATGTACATCTACACAGCACTGTACGGGTGTTGGACAACCTGCCACGGCTCACCTGTATTGCACATGTGATACACATGGGACATTGTGTAACCATATGACATTAGCAGGGAAGGTCATACATAGCATGTGCGCGCGCACGTTGTACACACCAACACACAGCACCTGTGACACCAAAGGGTGCATCAGTGCCACATTACTGCTCTGGACGGTTGATAGTGCAAGTGCCATTTGTCCATCGCACCATGTATGACTGTGATAGTATGTGCAGCCTGGCTGGGCAGGGCTGCATGGTATGACAGTGTATGTCACATACATGGCACAGGGATGTGTCCCACCTGGGGGGTACTGATATTGGCAGGGTGGCTGTCCATTCCATATGTCATTGCTATGTGTATATGGACATTACACATGTCTATTATCATGGTGTGGACAATGGCCTTCTGCAAGGTAGGCAGCATGCTGCTTGGTGGGGGTGTGTATGGTGCATGCTGGTATCGCACATCCATGCATACACATTACCCCTGACAGGTGCTATGTGCTGCGATATTGTTCAACACAGTGCTGTATGTGCCCACACACTGCTATCCCATGCACATGGATGGTAGCCTGGCCTGACATGGGTACCACATATGTCTACATCCAGTGCCTGCTGCCACCCCCATGTCAGCTGGTGCACCACACAGCACCATCCCTCCCACAGGGACCGTGGTGTTGGGCACAGCATAGGTATCCATGTATGGGGACAGGGATGTCCACATAGCAGGGGCACTGATGGTATCATCCATCGGACCATACACGTATGACGCACACCTCACACACACAGCCCATGCAGTATGTTGTTCGCAACACTGACACAGCTAAACTGCTAGGCCAGGGACATTCCCAGACGTACATACACAGATGCGTGAACATCTGTCTGTGGCATGGGCTACAATGATGGTGGGGTTCAACACATAACGTGTTTGAGTGTGGCTGGCGCAGACGTTCTGTGCACATGTCTCCACAGTAAGCCTGTTCTACAGTAGCCAGCGGTGATGTGTTGTGCACATGTCAATGCTGCACATTGTGTTGGTGTCTGTCTGTCCACAGGCCAGTGGTGGAACACACAGGGGTATTAGTGATCATATATGCATGCCACCCTGTACTGCTGTACTGCTAGCTTCTCGGGTGCTAATGTGTCATGGACATGCACACCTTACCCGGACAGGTGGTAGTGGGTTGCCACCCATACCCATCTCCTCATGTGAGTTGCTATGATCCAACACCCTCTTTTATTGTATGTTCAGGCTATGCACCTGCGTGGGGCATGTGGGCATGCAATGCACTACTGCGTACCTTTGCACCCATTGCAGAACATGTCACACAGGTACACTGGCAGCCATACACTTCACAGCTTGATGATGGTACAACAAGTGTTGTACACACGTAACACATACCCTGTGGGACATGGTCATATGTACAGGCATGTCCAACAGTCACGTACCACTGCTACCCCTACATGACGGATATGCAGTACATGTGGCGGTACAGCAACTGTCACATGTAGTCGCAATGCCCCCTACCTACATGGCGTGGTACAGCCTGTGGGGATATGCGCCTGCATCCATGCTGTGCCCATAGCTGACAGTTGTACATCGATATGTGCAACATACCTCATTTGGTGTTCTCATGGGTGCATGTTCGACATGGCTCCGCATTGTTTGTGTCTGTCACACAGTCATTGTTGTACATGGTTTACATGCCAGCCATGGCTTATTGTGTGTGATTCCATGTACTTCATTGGGATACCATCATTATACATTATAACAGCGTATTCCAGCCATCACATAGCCTTCCTAGATGACACTGTTAGCCAGCCAGTAGTAGGTGTTCCGCCATCTGCACACAGGTCACACAGTACGAGGGCGGCTGACACCCATTCTGGGGACAGGGTTCTGACAGCTGTGGATGGGTGTGATGCTGTCGACAACCATGACTGCACCTGATGGTCACATCTGGATGGGTAACATTCACAACACACACCTACCTTCACGTAGTAACACATCATCTACAACAATGGACATTCCTGCCAGAACAATGTGTGCAGTATGTCTGTATGACCACTGCAGGCACCACTGGTGGCCCCAGCATGGCAGCCAACAGCACCAGTGTATATCCCGTGGAACCATGGGTTACACCATTCACAACACATCTGTCTCAGATGACCCTGTTGTGGATCACAGTGCAGTTCCACACATCATGTTACACTAGGCATCATGCACTGATATGTTGCAGATGTGTGAACAGCTGTGCAACTCAACATATGCACACATGACACATCACCTGGTACAACATATCTGTCATACAACATGTTATTGTGACCGCCCTGTGATGGCATTACACAGGCTACGTGTACTGGGACATGTGATGGCTCACCGGTATATTCACCCTCTGGGTGTGTGTCTAGCCAAGTGTACAGTAGGCAGTGGTCTGAACACAGGGACACTGTACATTGACCTACTCTGTCACTGCAACTGTTGCCTATGCTCATACTGTACTTATACAGGCATGTGGTATCTGACCACTATGACAGTCCTGGTCGACCACACTGCTGTGGCACACATGACCCGCGGACATCTGCCTGGGGTGTGGAGCACACATGTACATCTTCACATGCTATACTGCCTCTGTGGCGGTGTCACATGACTGTCTCCAGCAGGGCTGTAACAGGCAGGCACGGCATGGGGTCATGTGGGACAATGCTTGCATCTTCCACTGTGCTGCACACAAGCAAGGCACACACACTAGTGCACCACTCACATTTATCTGCGGTGCCTGGGACCTGCCTCCCTGCTCTGCACAGCACACCTGCAAGTACAGATTGTACACGGATCATACCTCCCAGGCACATACCTGGACTGCAACACACACTGGTGAGGGGATCCCACATCACACAGTATTTTGCACACATACTGGATATTTGCCAAACACAATGCATCGTAGGTGCTCCATGTGCAGATACCCATGTTTGTGACCGCTAGACACATTGTCACACGCAACAGAGCTTACATTGTACACCACAGGTTACATGCTGTCTGTGTTGTCATACTGTACATTGGGCCTTAGACAGCTGATACTGCCATGTGCTGACAGCAACACACACTTCCCTAGAATGGACACCCATGTACCCACACATGCTTGAGGCCTGCACTCCACCCAGATGGGTGACACATTACACAACACATACCATACCTACACTACCCTCAGCATGCACAATACCTCCATGTGTCTGGTGTGTTAAACCTGGGGTTATCCCCCCTTTGGTAGGTGAACACATATGCTTCACAGCCCTGCTAGCCACACCCTGGACACACACCCATCGCAGCATACATGGAACATGTGTTCTACAGCCAGTACTACTGACGTCTGCTGACAGGAGTTGTTAATGGCATGACACCCTGGCAGATGGACAGTGTACATAACTATGCTGACACATACCACAGTGCACTTCCGTAGCATGTACACAGTGGTAGGGACCATGCTATTCCACACAGAGACATGGCGGTACTGACCTTTTCACAGACGCCACGGTGGTGGTCATGTTCCATGCACATCTGCTGTATGGGCACATGTGCAGGCTGTTGCACGGTGGTGTATATTCACATGTGTGGGGTGCATCACTTGTCAGCCATGGTGGGTCCTCGTGGTCCATCACATGCTCCAAGGCAAGCTACCTACACATGACTGCCGCACATTGCAGTGTGGGTCCTCAGGCAGTGTGGTGGTATGTCTGTGTTGTTTGTCTACATCCACATTCAATGTCGCATAACAGTCACCCAGGCATTGCAGACTGAGATGTTAGCAACATGCCAGGCAATGGTGTACTTACCAACAATACACACTCTCACTCACTACATGTGACATGTGTGGACACATACATGGTACTGCCATGCACACGTTAGGTCCTAAGACACTGGCCCAATGTCACCTTCCAATCTCCCTAGCTGTTATGTCCCGCCAACCTGTTTGGTATGTGTCTCCACACCAGCCCACTGAATTCACTACTAGCCTGTTGTCGGACATTGTGTACCTTGACCATCACACTGCCGCATCTATCGCGACTACACATGGGTGACACTGCATTGCACGTGTGGGACTGCATTTGTACACCCATGACTGGACCATTCTGTATGGCACTGGGGCACATCCTCACAAACGTGCTTCACACACACACATTGATGACCTCCATGCCTTTACTGGCACCCTTCTTGGGCTTCTGTGTGCCACAGCACGCCACATACACATGCTGGCCACCTGTCATACCATTGCATGGGTGGTTGTTGTGGTACAGAGGGCAACAAATCAGG
Organism: Protopterus annectens; assembly: GCF_019279795.1. Lineage (NCBI taxonomy): Eukaryota > Metazoa > Chordata > Ceratodontiformes > Protopteridae > Protopterus > Protopterus annectens. The sequence goes on from NC_056741.1 coordinate 1,875,732,025, forward strand.
CATTGTCCTCACATTGCCCTTCAGCACCATTCCACGCTCTGGTATTGGCAACGTACACATCCACCTGCACATCATACCCTGTGTCTCAGGATGTTAGGTTATATGACTCCTGGACAGGACACACAGTGGTGCAAGCATATCATGCTACCTACTACATGTCAGGTACATATGGCATTACACAGTCCTCAGTCATGGGGCCCCTCATGTTCACTATTTGCTTACATACACAACATGCTGTCACAGAGTACTGTCCATGCCTAGATACCCCACATCTACATACCTGGCACCATTATATCTCCACCAGCTCATACTGATAACAACCATACAGGTGTCGGTGTGGCAGATACATCTTGTGGGTGTCATGGCATCAGGATGCATGACACATGGTGCATGCACATCACCTTTGCATAGCAACATTCATCCACTGACTATCACATGGATACTGGCCCATACATGCATATCAAATTGTACATAGTTGCTGTACACACAAATGCCCCACATGGTCCTGTGGTTACCGTATACCACTGTGGCATGGATACACTTCTGCAGGGCCACACCTATCTGTACTGTGTGTGATGCTGGTACATAGGTAGCCATTGTACCTGTGGCATACACACATCTACACACGGTCAAGGTTACAATACCACATTCGTGGTGTACCTTCCCCAATGGCTACGACCTTACATGGCACAGCATTGTCATGCCATGATGTATACCAGGCTCAGACAGTTTACATATGCTGACAGATGGAAAACACATCTGTACACATCTGCATACCACATACACAGGGTGTCTTCTGCTCTGACACGGACCATGTCCTCCGATTACTGATGCATGTACTACTCATACATGACAATTGCAGTGGGCAGTGTGAAAGGACCACTCAGGGATATGTGCACACATGCCACATTGCATGGGCTGGGCTTCTGTGTTACTTCCAGACACAACACACACCATGCTGTGGAACATAGGTCCTGTGCACATCCCAGAGGGACACACAGTGGCACTGTTCATGTGATAGCTCCCTTGCTGTTTGAGTGACACGTAGTCATGGTACCATCACAGCAGCAGTACTGTGTAAACATGCAGTTGACACCGCCTCTGCTGTTTACTGACACTACTATGGGGAGGTGACACTACTGTGTACACTGCACATGTGTTTACACATTGACCTGCCAGACTTCATTGTAGCCCACAGTGCTCCTGCTACAGATCGCTAGGGCACGGTTACTTGGTGTTCCTTCCATTTCGATGGCTATTATGCTACTACTCTGTCCCATATCTACAGGCCATATGTATCCTGTTATTGTACATACCAATAAGGCAATTACTCCATTATGCATGATATGCCTGTGATACTGTGTATGATGTCTGTCATATCCACCATGACAGCTTTACATTACACATAGTTGATATAGTATCCCCTACTGCAAGGCATGCATGCACGCCGGACATTACATGACATCGGCGGTATATGCCCATACACATGTGTGCTGTGACAGTATACATACATGTCCTATCCCTTGCTATGGCACTTCCTTGTTGGGCATCCACTGCCAGCATCGGGCGCGTGGTGTGGCATTGTTCTGTTATGCCCCCTGTGGCAGCCCTTGTGTTATCCCGCTGTGTACATGATGTCCCACTGCTGTGCACACGGTGTCCACAGTCGCTGGTATGCTCAGCAGGATAGCACTACATAACCACCTTTCACCACACTCTGCATTATGGACATGCTGTGCCCATAGCTGACAGTTGTACATCGATATGTGCAACATACCTCATTTGGTGTTCTCATGGGTGCATGTTCGACATGGCTCCGCATTGTTTGTGTCTGTCACACAGTCATTGTTGTACATGGTTTACATGCCAGCCATGGCTTATTGTGTGTGATTCCATGTACTTCATTGGGATACCATCATTATACATTATAACAGCGTATTCCAGCCATCACATAGCCTTCCTAGATGACACTGTTAGCCAGCCAGTAGTAGGTGTTCCGCCATCTGCACACAGGTCACACAGCACGAGGGCGGCTGACACCCATTCTGGGGACAGGGTTCTGACAGCTGTGGATGGGTGTGATGCTGTCGACAACCATGACTGCACCTGATGGTCACATCTGGATGGGTAACATTCACAACACACACCTACCTTCACGTAGTAACACATCATCTACAACAATGGACATTCCTGCCAGAACAATGTGTGCAGTATGTCTGTATGACCACTGCAGGCACCACTGGTGGCCCCTAGCATGGCAGCCAACAGCACCAGTGTATATCCCGTGGAACCATGGGTTACACCATTCACAACACATCTGTCTCAGATGACCCTGTTGTGGATCACAGTGCAGTTCCACACATCATGTTACACTAGGCATCATGCACTGATATGTTGCAGATGTGTGAACAGCTGTGCAACTCAACATATGCACACATGACACATCACCTGGTACAACATATCTGTCATACAACATGTTATTGTGACCGCCCTGTGATGGCATTACACAGGCTACGTGTACTGGGACATGTGATGGCTCACGGTATATTCACCCTCTGGGTGTGTGTCTAGCCAAGTGTACAGTAGGCAGTGGTCTGAACACAGGGACACTGTACATTGACCTACTCTGTCACTGCAACTGTTGCCTATGCTCATACTGTACTTATACAGGCATGTGGTATCTGACCACTATGACAGTCCTGGTCGACCACACTGCTGTGGCACACATGACCTGCGGACATCTGCCTGGGGTGTGGAGCACACATGTACATCTTCACATGCTATACTGCCTCTGTGGCGGTGTCACATGACTGTCTCCAGCAGGGCTGTAACAGGCAGGCACGGCATGGGGTCATGTGGGACAATGCTTGCATCTTCCACTGTGCTGCACACAAGCAAGGCACACACACTAGTGCACCACTCACATTTATCTGCGGTGCCTGGGACCTGCCTCCCTGCTCTGCACAGCACACCTGCAAGTACAGATTGTACACGGATCATACCTCCCAGGCACATACCTGGACTGCAACACACACTGGTGAGGGGATCCCACATCACACAGTATTTTGCACACATACTGGATATTTGCCAAACACAATGCATCATAGGTGCTCCATGTGCAGATACCCATGTTTGTGACCGCTAGACACATTGTCACACGCAACAGAGCTTACATTGTACACCACAGGTTACATGCTGTCTGTGTTGTCATACTGTACATTGGGCCTTAGACAGCTGATACTGCCATGTGCTGACAGCAACACACACTTCCCTAGAATGGACACCCATGTACCCACACATGCTTGAGGCCTGCACTCCACCCAGATGGGTGACACATTACACAACACATACCATACCTACACTACCCTCAGCATGCACAATACCTCCATGTGTCTGGTGTGTTAAACCTGGGGTTATCCCCCCTTTGGTAGGTGAACACATATGCTTCACAGCCCTGCTAGCCACACCCTGGACACACACCCATCGCAGCATACATGGAACATGTGTTCTACAGCCAGTACTACTGACGTCTGCTGACAGGAGTTGTTAATGGCATGACACCCTGGCAGATGGACAGTGTACATAACTATGCTGACACATACCACAGTGCACTTCCGTAGCATGTACACAGTGGTAGGGACCATGCTATTCCACACAGAGACATGGCGGTACTGACCTTTTCACAGACGCCACGGTGGTGGTCATGTTCCATGCACATCTGCTGTATGGGCACATGTGCAGGCTGTTGCACGGTGGTGTATATTCACATGTGTGGGGTGCATCACTTGTCAGCCATGGTGGGTCCTCGTGGTCCATCACATGCTCCAAGGCAAGCTACCTACACATGACTGCCGCACATTGCAGTGTGGGGTCCTCAGGCAGTGTGGTGGTATGTCTGTGTTGTTTGTCTACATCCACATTCAATGTCGCGTACAACAGTCACCCAGGCATTGCAGACTGAGATGTTAGCAACATGCCAGGCAATGGTGTACTTACCAACAATACACACTCTCACTCACTACATGTGACATGTGTGGACACATACATGGTACTGCCATGCACACGTTAGGTCCTAAGACACTGGCCCAATGTCACCTTCCAATCTCCCTAGCTGTTATGTCCCGCCAACCTGTTTGGTATGTGTCTCCACACCAGCCCACTGAATTCACTACTAGCCTGTTGTCGGACATTGTGTACCTTGACCATCACACTGCCGCATCTATCGCACTACACATGGGTGACACTGCATTGCACGTGTGGGACTGCATTTGTACACCCATGACTGGACCATTCTGTATGGCACTGGGGCACATCCTCACGAACGTGCTTCACACACACACATTGATGACCTCCATGCCTTTACTGGCACCCTTCTTGGGCTTCTGTGTGCCACAGCACGCCACATACACATGCTGGCCACCTGTCATACCATTGCATGGGTGGTTGTTGTGGTACAGAGGGCAACAAATCAGGCATTGTCCTCACATTGCCCTTCAGCACCATTCCACGTTCTGGTATTGGCAACGTACACATCCACCTGCACATCATACCCTGTGTCTCAGGATGTTAGGTTATATGACTCCTGGACAGGACACACAGTGGTGCAAGCATATCATGCTACCTACTACATGTCAGGTACATATGGCATTACACAGTCCTCAGTCATGGGGCCCCTCATGTTCACTATTTGCTTACATACACAACATGCTGTCACAGAGTACTGTCCATGCCTAGATACCCCACATTTACATACCTGGCACCATTATAGCTCCACCAGCTCGTACTGATAACAACCATACGGGTGTCGGTGTGGCAGATACATCTTGTGGGTGTCATGGCATCAGGATGCATGACACATGGTGCATGCACATCACCTTTGCATAGCAACATTCATCCACTGACTATCACATGGATACTGGCCCCGTACATGCATATCAAATTGTACATAGTTGCTGTACACACAAATGCCCCACATGGTCCTGTGGTTACCGTATTCCACTGTGGCATGGATACACTTCTGCAGGGCCACACCTATCTGTACTGTGTGTGATGCTGGTACATAGGTAGCCATTGTACCTGTGGCATACACACATCTACACACGGTCAAGGTTACAATACCACATTCGTGGTGTACCTTCCCCAATGGCTACGACCTTACATGGCACAGCATTGTCATGCCATGATGTATACCAGGCTCAGACAGTTTACATATGCGGCTGACAGATGGAAAACACATCTGTACACATCTGCATACCACATACACAGGGGTGTCTTCTGCTCTGACACGGACCATGTCCTCCGCATTACTGATGCATGTACTACTCATACATGACAATTGCAGTGGGCAGTGTGAAAGGACCACTCAGGGATATGTGCACACATGCCACATTGCATGGGCTGGGCTTCTGTGTTACTTCCGCAGACACAACACACACCATGCTGTGGAACATAGGTCCTGTGCACATCCCAGAGGGACACACAGTGGCACTGTTCATGTGATAGCTCCCTTGCTGTTTGAGTGACACGTAGTCATGGTACCATCACAGCAGCAGTACTGTGTAAACATGCAGTTGACACCCGCCTCTGCTGTTTACTGGACACTACTATGGGGAGGTGACACTACTGTGTACACTGCACATGTGTTTACACATGGACCTGCCAGACTTCATTGTTGCCCACATTGCACCTGCTACAGATCGTTTGGGCATGGTTACTTGGTGTTCCTTCCATTTCGGATGGCTATTATGCTACTACTCTGTCCCATATCTACAGGCCATATGTATCCTGTTATTGTACATACCAATAGGCAATTACTCCATTATGCATGATATGCCTGTGATACTGTGTATGATGTCTGTCATATCCACCATGACAGCTTTACATTACACATAGTTGATATAGTATCCCCTACTGCAAGGCATGCATGCACGTCGGGCGCACATTACGTATGACATCGGCGGTATATGCCCATACACATGTGTGCTGTGACAGTATACATACATGTCCTATCCCTTGCTATGGCACTTCCTTGTTGGACATCCACTGTCAGCATCGGCGTGTGGTGTGGCATTGTTCTCTGTTATGCCCCCCTGTGGCAGCCCTTGTGTTATCCCGGCTGTGTACATGATGTCCCACTGCTGTGCACACGGTGTCCACAGTCGTTGGTATGCTCAGCAGGATAGCACTACATAACCACCTTTCACCACACTCTGCATTATGGACAAGTATCATTACTTACAAACACCATTCACATACAGTACAGCTTCGTCATACACATCATGCATTACACACCCGTACATATCGTGGGTTCTACATACCTTGTTGGTGTTTCATTCCGTTTTTCATTCCGAGTATCGGTATTCCTGTTTCTCACTCTTTCCGTTGTACACTGCTGGTTCGGTATGAGCATACGGTTTGAATATCCTGGGAGTCATCCTTATATCCGTCGATACCTGCAACATGTGGGTTCATCACACCAATTGCTGTTCCTCAGTGTGTACTTGTGCGCATATCACCTGTGCATCTACTCCATTCGTACATTACGCGTCGTAACTAGGGTATGGTTGCATTCCTCACCTGGGCGTTGGCTATTTGCCCTACCTTCGTGGAGATGGTCTGTATTGTGTTATGTTATGTGTAACTGCAGCCGCTATGTGTGGCGACAGGTACATTTCGCAGTGGTGTTAGCCATGGATTGTGTGTGTTGGGTATGGTATTATGTTCAACATGTGGGTGTCCCTGTCCTGACGGCGTCTGTTGATGGCGTTTTGCATTCGGATGTGTAACATAGCTGTTGTATTCCTTTAAACAACGGATGCAAGTATGGATCCGCTGTTGATAGTGTTTCCCACGCGAGATGTTGCGGTTATGCAGCTGTCATTGACTGCCTGTATGTTTGTGCTGCTATTATGGCTTGTATCCCTTTAATATGTACGATGGGGAATATCGGAGGTTGTAGGTGACGGATACGGGTTGTGGGCCTTGCATCTCTACATACACGGTATGCTTGTCTGTGTGCTCCATCCCTGCCTGGGGAGTTGACAGTTAATTGTCTGTTGGTCTGGGAGTGTAGGTTGTGTTGTCATGTGGTGTTGGTATCACCTGTGTGTGTGCTTCCTGCATGTATTCCTCCATCACATCGGTGGTATATCTGCGGTTGTTTGTACGTGATGACTATCCCTTGTCATTCGGTCTCAGATATTTAGAGTCATTGTGGTCCTGTACTTGGGATGGCCTGTTTGCCAGTGGTTGCCACCTATTCAGGTGGTGATTGCTTGTTTGACACTTGTAGAACACAGAGCGGTGTTTACGGGCCGATACGTGGCCACGGTCAGTGCCGGGGTAGCACATGCGTATTTCCGCGGTACATACCTATTGCTGTGTGACTTTGCCGACGTATCGTTTTGCAATTAGCATATCGGTGTCATACATATGGTCATGATTAGTACATACGTCCTTTCCATTTCATGTGGGGTATATTCCTGTGCTACATTCTAGGACATTGTCACTTTGCATCGTTATACGTCGTCACACGCCTAGCCAGGGTGGGGCTCTCAGTACTACTTTGGGACTACTGGTGTACATATGCCTGTGGCTAGCGTACTGTATGCCTACACATATTATTCCACTCTGCCTCTAACATGGCACCAACATACACATTTTACAGAAGCACACACATTACACTCGCACAGCGACACACACGGCACCCTCACCGCACACATACACATACTGCGGCAGTCACGGGGACGGTTGCACACAGTACCTGCGTGGGCCGCATCACCGGCGGCAGTGTCTACCTCCCCCTCATATCATCATAGTATTACCCGCGCATGTACTGTTACTGTACTGTGGCCTGGCGATCATTCCGGTATGTTGACCTTTCCATGGGTGGCGGTTTCCTCTTCTGTTAAACCTCCTGGATGCTCAGGTTGTCTTTCACTATGTATACTATGTACAGATATCACGTGTTACATCTCTGTCACCTTACATCCCTCTGATTCCCTGTCTTACCTGTGGTGCTTATATGTATATGTGTACATATATTTCTATATATGTAATTATATCTATCTACATATCTGTATATGCACATATCTACATGTCTATATGTATACACCTTGCGGCGAACGTGGCAGCATACAGCAACGCTGTATGCTGTAGGACCCGCTGGCTGTTGGGTGTACAGTGTTTGGGTGCTGCCTATGTTGCAGTCACACATGGGGCCACCCATACGGTACACTTTATGGGTGGTCATGTTTGTGTGCCGTCCATTTCACTGTGTGTGCAGGTAGGGAGGTGTCAGTCCATGGGGCCTACGCTATCAGAGTATGTGCTATACGTTCCCTCTTTGCCAGGGCATAGGCATATTGGGTACGCCTCTGTCTGCCTACTGGGGCTGGCACAGTGTGTTCATGGTCCTGAACCCTCTGTGCCTGGACTGGCCTTGGCAGTTGTGGTGAGCTTTGTGGCCCTTCATCATTATGTCCCTGCAGCAGCTGCTTCCGCAGGATCATATTATGTAGCATGGCACATACTATGAATATGTGGGCACATGTGCCTGGAGAGTACTGCAGGGCTCCACCGGATGTATCCAAGCACCGGAACCGTGATTTCAGCATCCCAAACACACGCTCTATGATTATTCTGGTTTGTGCGTGTGCCTCATTATGGCGTTCTTGCATGTGTGTGTGTGCATTTCTGATGGGAGTCATCATCCACGGCTTCAGTGCATAGCCAGCATCCCCCACAAGGTGGCCTTGTGGGATGTCCCCCCTGGCGAATACCTGGTACAGCTGTGAGGCATGCCAGATATGGGAGTCGTGGTAGCTTCCAGGGCTGCCAGCACACACATCCATGATAATGCCCTGCGCATTGCACACGCCCTGGCAATTGATGGAAGGGCATCCCTTGCGGGTTATGTAGCATCTACCCTGCTCCCCAGGTGGTGACTTGATTTGTATGTGCGTACAGTCTATCGCACCCAGTACCTCCGGGTATTGTGCCACACGGTGGAAGTGGCACATATTGCTAGCCAACTCCTCCTGAGATCTGGGGAAGTATATATGCTCATTGGCATGTGGTAACATGGCATCCAGAAACTGGTGTAGTACCCTGGATGCTGATGCCTGTGAGATGCCCATTATATCCCCAGTTGGCCTTTGAAAGGTACCTGTGGCCAGTATTCGCAAGCTTACACACACCTTTGTGTCCACTGGGATGGGCTCCCCTCTGTTGTTTCTTGTTCTCAGGCGTGGCCGGCACAGCTCCACTATTTGCTGTAACATGTCCCTATCCACCCTGTGACGCTCTACTATCTCCAGGTCTTGTAGCCCCTGGTAGGTTACCCTTGGTCTGAACACTCTCCTTCTCCTCTGAGGCCTACGGTAGTTGTCGGCACCCTCCTCCACAACTCCGTCTGTCTCTAACACATGCTGATGGATCACGGCCACGGCGGCACCCAACATGTACATTTTAAAAGTTCCCCATGTGTTTACACCTATGGTGCGGCATTTGGGAATACACGGCTGTGTGTTGTGTGCATTCACACTTTATACTGTTGTGCTGTACACCCGGTGATGTCATAGGGTGTGTCTGTGCGGCTGTATCTGGGGATTATCTTCCGTGTTTTACCGTTGGCACTGCAACGCTGTTGCCTTTGGTGTTGCATTACTCTTGCCTGCAATGGAGTACCTTTCGACCTTCCCTTACTGTTTCTGCACGTTGCACCTACTATTTCCGGGCATGCATCCTGCAAAGCCTTGTCATGTGTAGTTTCTGGGACATGGCATATCGTGCATTTTGTGTGCCGCCGCCGTTATGCTGCCTGTCTACTTGGCTCTGCTGTGTCAGGTCTTCACTCTTTGCAATCTGCTACCTCCCCTACTTTCTTTGCAATCATATGCCTCCCCTATCCCATTTTGCAGGTTTCTGCATGCAGAGTTGTCAGCTGCCGCCGATTGGCCTTCGTGGGTTGATTAGTGTTGATTGCTCATTACTACTCCAATTACACTGCTTCCGCATTTCCTCATATTCTCAACATCACCTTCCTGTTTCCGATGTTATTTGCGGGGCGAACGTCACATGACTGGGTTAAGGGAACGTAGTCATCCTCGTGCACATGCACCTCTGCGCGCATTGTATGCTCTCAGCTCAACTATTTCCCCACACGCCGGTCCTGCAGCTGTGATGTGCAATGTACAGCCCAGGTTTGCTGTGCTCCAATGTGCTTCCTCCTACAGTGGCACAGCCATCTGCAGGTGACATGTATTCCCTCTGAGCCACTCCTCGGTGTATTACCGCTGCGCCGTTTGGTACAGCCTTACACCAGCGGGGGTTTTGCGATTCAGTATTATCTGCCTCATTTGCATGGCATTGACTGCTAATTCATAGTTACCACACCGAACACTGCCGCGAGTCCTTGGCAACCCTTGCACCATGGATGTGGCTTTCCATGCATACCATGCTGTATTGTGGCTGTGAAGCCAATGTGTATTACACTGCTGTTTTATGACATTGTCATATTATTTCATTGTTTAGCACCTTCCGCAGACATGTCCTGGGGTTCTGCTGTGAGTTTCTGTGGACATACAATTTATGTTATTATTTACATGTTGTGCATGTTTTCTTTTGACATTCTCTGTGTCTTTCGCCATTGGCATATGGCAACAGTGTGATACCTGACGTTGACAGCCTTCCGTTACTCCTATGTTATGTTTGGGTAAATGTAAACCGTTTTTTTTGGTTTACGTTGCCGTGCCCTTATGCTACGCCTGCGCCACTTCGTGGATCACTATATGCCTTCATTTGCATGGTGCAACACCGCACATGGGGTGTTTAGCATACCTACGCCAGAGGCGGCGCAGATCCGGCACACGCCGGTAGTGCACGTGGGATTGGATCATACCTGAATCGCTCGGCGGCTATATTTGGCATTGTAACGCCTATGCTATGCGTCCGCCTGGCGCAACGTTCATGAATCCCGGGGATAGACCCTTATGCAATCAAATAAACACAAAATGCTGAGATCTCACCCTGGATAGGCTGGCTTTGCAGAATGTAAATCAACTCCCACTGTAAAACCAACTGAACAAAATGCAGAGATCAGCAATATCAAGCTAGTAAATAAATGCAGTACATCTTTGTTAACTATCACTGAAACATAAAAAACAAAATGCAGAGACCAGCAATATCAAGCAAATAAATAAATTCAGTACAGTTTTGTTAATTATGACTGAAACAGAAAAAACAAAATGCAGAGGCCATCAACATCAAGCAAATGAACAAATACAGCACAGTTTTGTTAACTATCACTGAAACAGATCAAATGCAAAAAAGTATACTTATATAAGCTTTGTGTATCCAGATGGCTATACAATCAGTCACAGCCAGGCTGCAATGAGCAGCTCTGATACTGACACAGTCTCACAGAAATGTAACTCCTTATACTATTAGTATAAAAGAAAACATAGACCCTTATGCGATCAAATTAACAGAAAATGCTGAGCTCACATCTTGGATTGGCTGAGTTCACAAAATGTAAAGCAACCTCCACTATGAAACCAGATGAACAAAATGGAAAGAGAGACCAACAATATCAAGGACATAATTAAATACAATACAGTTTTGTTAACTATCACTGAAACAGAAAATCAAAATGCAGACAGAAACCAGCAATATCAAGCAAATAAAAAAATGCACTATACTTATATTAAGTATCACTGAAACAAAAACAAACTGGAGACAGAAACAAGCAAAATAAAGCAAACAAATAAGCATACAATTTTAACTATCACACAAACAGAAACAACAAAATGCAGACAGAGACCAGCAATATCAAGCAAATAAATACAGTACAATTTTGTTAACTATCACTGACACAGAAAAATCAAATGCAGACAAAGACCAGCAATATTGAGCAAATAAATGCTGCACCATTTTGTTAACTATCAGTGAAACAGAAAAACAAAATGCAGACACAGACAAGCAATATCAGGCAAATAACTAACTGCAGAACAGTTTTGTTCACTATCATAGAAGCACAAAAACAAAATGCAGATATAGACCATCAATATTAGGCAAATAACTAAATGCAGCACAGTTTTGATAACTATCACTGAAACAGATCAAGTGCAAAAAAAGATTATGCTTTGTGTCCAGATGGCAAAAGACTCATTTACAGCCAGGCTACAAGGAGCAGCTCAGATACGGACACAGTCTCACAGAAACATAACTCCTTATATCAGGAGTATAAATGAAAAGTTAGATCCTCTCACAATCAGATAAACACAAAAAGCTGTACTTACAGCTTGGATAGGCTGACTTCTCAGGATGTAAAGCAACCTCCACTGTGAAAATGATTCAAGAAAATGTAGACAGACACCAGCAATATCAAGAAAATAATTAAATACAGTATATTTTGGTAACTGTCACTGAAACACAAAACAAAATGCAGACAGAGACCAGCAATATCAAACAAATAAATGCAGTACAGTTTTGTTAATCACTATAACAAGCAAAAAATGCAGACAGAGACCAGCAATATCAAGCAAATAAATAAATACAATACAGTTTTGTTAACTATCACTGAAACAGAAAAATAAAATGCAGACACAGACAAGCAATATCAAGCAAATAAACATATGTGTCACTATTTTAACTATCACTGAAAGGGATTAAGTGCAAAAAAGTTTACTTATATAAGCTTTTTGAATCCAGATTGCTACAGAATCAGTCACAGCCAGGCAACAGGGGATAGTAGTAGTAGTAGTAATGACACAGTCTCACAGAAATGTACCTCCCTATTCCAGTAGTATAAAAGAAATCATAGACCACTAGGTAATCACAAAATGATGTGCTCACTCCTTGGATTCACTGGTTTCACAAAATGTAAAGCAACCCCACTGTGAAACCTGGTGAGGAAAATGCACACAGAGATCAGCAATGTCTGTACTATCACTGAAACTGAAAACCAAAATGCAGACAGAAACCATCAGTATCAAATAGCAAATAAATGCAGCACAGATTGCTTAACTATCACTGAAACAGGTCAAGTGCAAACAAGTATAATTATATAAGCTTTGTGTATCCAGGTGGCATTAGAATCAGTCACAGCCAAGCTACATGAAGCAGCTGTGACACTGACACAGTCTCACATAAAGTTAATTCCTTATTCATTCCAGTAGTATAAAGGAAAAAGTAGACCCTTGGGCAATCACATAAACAAAAAAGCTGTGCTCAGACCTTGGATAGGCTGGCTTCACAGAATGTAAAGCAACCCACACTGAGAACCCGGCTGAACAAAATGTAGATAAAGACTATCAATATCTAGCAAATTATTAACTGCAGTACAGCTGTGTTAACTATCACTGAAACAGAAAAATAAAACGCAGAGACCACCAATATGAAGGAAATAAATAAATGCAGTACAGCTTTGCTAACTATCACTGAAACAGAAAAGATTTCATATAGAGACCAGCAATGTCAAGCAAAAAAATGCAGCACAGTTGTATTAATTATTACTGAAACAGATGAAGTGGAAAAAGTTTACTTATATAAGCTTTTTGAATCCAGAGGTCTATAGAATCAATCACAGCCAGACTACAAGGAGGAGCTCTACTACAGACGCATTCTCAAAGAAAGATAAGCGCTTATACCAGTAGTATAACAGAAAACCTAGACTATCTGGGTATTAGATAAACACAAAAAGCTGTACTCACACCTTGGATAGGCTGAATTCAAGGAAGGTAAAGCAACCCCCACTATGAGACTGGCTGAACAAAATGCAGACAGAGACCAGCAATATCAAGCAAAATATAACCAGTGTACAGTTTTGCTAACTATCAACGAAACAAAAAACAAAATGCAAACAGAGACCAGCAATATCAAGCAAATAAATAAAGGCATTATAGTTTTGTTCACTATCACTGAAACAGAAAAACAAAATGCAGACAGAACAGCTATGTCAAGCAAATAAATAAATGCAGTACAGTTTTTTAACTATCACTGAAACATAACAAAATGCAGAGACCAGCAATGTGAAGCAAATAAATAAATGTGGTAAAGTGTTTTTAATTATCACTGAAACAGAAAAACAAAATGCAGAAACCATCAACATCAAGCAAATAAATACATACAGCACAGTTTTGCTAACTTTCACTGAAACAGGTGAAATGCAAAAAAGTATACTTACATAAGCTTTATGTATCCAGATGGTTATAGAATCAGTCATAGCCAGGCTACAATGAGCAACTCTGATACTGACACAGTCTCACAGAAATGTAACTCCTTATACCAGTAGTATAAAAAACATAGACCCTTATGCAATCAAATAAACACAAAATACTGAGATCTCACCCTGGATAGGCTGGCTTTGCAGAATGTACATCAACCCCCACTGTAAAACCAACTGAACACAATGCAGACAGAGACCAGCAATATCAAGCTAGTAAATAAATGCAGTACAGCTTTGTTAACTATCACTGAAACATAAAAACAAAATGCAGAGACCAGCAATATGAAGCAAATAAATAAATTCAGTACAGTTTAGTTAATTATGACTGAAACAGAAAAACAAAATGCAGAGGCCATCAACATCAAGCAAATGAACAAATACAGCACAGTTTTGTTAACTATCACTGAAACAGATCAAATGCAAAAAAGTATACTTATATAAGCTTTCTGTATCCAGATGGCTATACAATCAGTCACAGCCAGGCTACAATGAGCAGCTCTGATACTGACACAGTCTCACAGAAATGTAACTCCTTATACTATTAGTATAAAAGAAAACATAGACCCTTTTGCAATCAAATTAACAGAAAATGCTGTGCTCACACATTGGATTGGCTGGGTTCACAAAATGTAAAGCAACTTCCACTGTGAAACCAGATGAACAAAATGGAAAGAGAGACCAACAATATCAAGCACGTAATTAAATACAATACAGTTTTAACTATTATTGAAACAGAAAATCAAAATGCAGACAGAAACCAGCAATAACAAGCAAATAAAGAAATGCACTGCACTTAAGTATCACTGAAACATAAAAACAAAATGGAGACAGAAACAAGCAAAATAAAGCAAATAAATAAGCATACAATTTTAACTATCACACAAACAGAAAAAACAAAATGCAGACAGAGACCAGCAATATCAAGCAAATAAATACATACAGTACAATTTTAACAAAATCAAATGCAGACAAAGACCAGCAATATTGAGCAAATAAATGCAGCACCATTTTGTTAACTATCAGTGAAACAGAAAAACAAAATGCAGACACAGACAAGCAATATCAGGCAAATAACTAACTGCAGTACAGTTTTGTTCACTATCATAGAAGCACAAAAACAGAATGCAGACATAGACCATCAATATTAAGCAAATAACTAAATGCAGCACAGTTTTGATAACTATCACTGAAACACATCAAGTGCAAAAAAAGAATATGCTTTGTGTCCAGGTGCCTAAAGACTCATTCACAGCCAGGCTACAAGGAGCAGCTCGGATACTGACACAGTATCACAGAAACATAACTCCTTATATATCAGGAGTATAAATGAAAAGTTAGATCCTCTCACAATCAGATAAACACAAAAAGCTGTACTTACACATTGGATAGGCTGGCTTCTCAGGATGTAAAGCAACCCCCACTGTGAAAATGACTCAAGAAAATGCAGACAGACACCAGCAATATCAAGCAAATAATTAAATACAGTACATTTTTGTTAACTGTCACTGAAACACAAAACAAAATGCAGACAGAGACCAGCAATATCAAGCAAATAAATGCAGTACAGTTTTGTTAATCACTGAAAGAAACAAAAAATGCAGAGACCAGCAATATCAAGCAAATAAATAAATACAGTACAATTTTGTTAACTCTCACTGAAACAGAAAAACAAAATGCAGACACATACATGCAATATTAAGCAAATAAATAAATGTGTCACAATTTTAACTATCACTGAAAGGGATCAAGTGCAAAAAAGTTTACTTATATAAGCTTTTTGAATCCAGATTGCTACAGAATCATTCACAGCGAGGCAACAGGGAATAGTAATAGTAGTAATGACACAGTCTCACAGAAATGTACCTCCCTATTCCAGTAGTATAAAAAAATCATAGACCCTTAGGCAATCAAATAAACACAAAATGATGCGCTCACACCTTGGATTTACTGGCTTCACAAAATGTAAAGCAACTCCCACTGTGAAACCTGGTGAGGAAAATGCACACAGAGATCAGCAATGTCTGAACTATCACTGAAACTGAAAACCAAAATGCAGACAGAAACCATCAGCATCAAACAAGAAAATAAATGCAGCGCAGATTGTTTAACTATTGCTGAAACAGATCAAGTGCAAACAAGTATACTTATATAAGCTTTGTCTACATAGTTGGTATTAGAATCAGTCACAGCCAAGCTACATGGAGCAGCTGTGATATTGACACATTCTCACATAAAGTTAATTCCTTATTCATTCCAGCAGTATAAAGGAAAACTCAGACCCTCGGGCAATCACATAAACACAAAAAGCTGTGCTCACACCTTGGATAGGCTGGCTTCACAGAATGTAAAGCAACCCACACTGCGAACCTGGCTGAACAAAATGTAGACAAAAACTATCAATATCTAGCAAATTATTAACTGTAGTATAGCTGTGTTAACTATCACTGAAACAGAAAAATAAAACACAGAGACCACCAATATGAAGGAAATAAATAAATGCAGTACAGCTTTGCTAACTATCACTGAAACAGAAAAGATTTCATATAGAGACCAGCAATATCAAGCAAATAAATGCAGCACAATTGTATTAATTATTACTGAAAGAGATGAAGTGGAAAAACGTTTACTTATATAAGCTTTTTGAATCCAGGGGTCTACAGAATCAATCACAGCCAGACTACAAGGAGGAGCTCTACTACAGACGCATTCTCAAAGAAAGATAAGTGCTTATACCAGTAGTATAACAGAAAACCTAGACTATCTGGGTATCAGATAAACAGAAAAAGCTGTACTCACACCTTGGATAGGCTGGATTCAAGGAATGTAAAGCAACCTCCACTGAGAAACTGGCTGAACAAAATGCAGACAGAGACCAGCAATATCAAGCAAAAATAACCAGTGTACAGTTTTGCTAACTATCACCGAAACAAAAAAACAAAATGCAAACAGAGACCAGCAATATCAAGCAAATAAATAAAGGCATTATAGTTTTGTTCACTATCACTGAAACAGAAAAACAAAATGCAGAAACCATCAACATCAAGCAAATAAATACATACAGCACAGGTTTGCTATCACTGAAACAGATCAAATGCAAAAAAGTATACTTAGCTGTGTATACAGATGGTTATAAAATCAGTCAGAGCTAGGCTACAATGATCAGCTCTGATAGTGACACAGTCTCACAGAAATGTAACTCCTTATGCCAGTAGTATAAAAAACATAGACCCTTATGCAATCAAATAAACACAAAATGCTGAGATCTCACCCTAGATAGGCTGGCTTTGCAGAATGTAAATTAACCCCCACTGTAAAACCAACTGAACAAAATGCAGACAGAGACCAGCAATATCAAGCTAGTAAATAAATGCAGTACATCTTTGTTAAGTATCATTGAAACATAAAAACAAAATCCAGAGACCAGCAATATCAAGCAGAAAAAATAAATGCAGCACAGTTTTGGAAAACTATCACTGAAAAAGATCAAGTACAAAAAAGTATACTTATGTAAGGGTTGCATATCCAGATGGCTATAGAATCAGTCACAGTCAGGCTACATGTAGCAGCTCTGATACTGACAGGAAAAGTAAATTGCCTTTGTTGTAGCTACAGGATGCACATGCCTTTGTATAACTTTATCCATTAAGATGGAAAATATCACAGAATATTTGAAAATTAAATAAATAAGCCCTTAAAAATAAGAATAAATTAATTTCTTTAATGACGTACTTCTTTTTAAAACAAGATACATATTATTAATATAATAATTCTGTCCAAACCTTTGCACACAAAGTTTTTACCCCACACAATATTATCAAATCATATTAAAAGATTCCAGTAAGTCATATCTGACTTCTCTTGAGGTGGTACCCCTCTAAGGATAAATGGAAGAAAACTCTACATTTCAACAGAAAAAGAATGACTAGATTTAACTAATCTCTATCTCAATGTAGTAGCTTCAGTGGGCTGTTAATATCTGTGAATCATATTTAATCTAAGGTCTGTTTCACTTCATCCTGAAAATAAGGTTATCTCCCAAAATTCAACAAAGATTTAAACTCTATACAGCGCATGCAAATCTAGCTGATCTTGAATAATAGATAGAAGTTATTCGCTTAGGAACTAAGAGAAAAAAGTGTATCCAACTCGCTATTTGGAATCATCCTCATGACTCTCATATGTTAAAATGGAAGATACGCTAACATATTGGAAATACTGGATCAAAAAGGGCCTCATTTTGTAGAAAACATATGGGATCTCTTTTAATGTAAAATACAAGGCTTTAAGGAAATCCCCGATCAAAAGGTACATTTTAACAACCTGTGGTGCAGACAGTCACAGATGGCATCAATTATAACTTGAGGCATAAGGAAGATTACACATAATGCAAAATGAACAAGTATATAAAGACCAATGGAAATATCAATAAAAAAATATTATTTGGTCAAAGTGTGACATTTCTGTGAAGATTTGACAATTATCAGTTCAGATCTCTGAAGAGATTTCAAGAATAAATTGGAAGCTATCTTGGATATAACAATCACAAGGGATAATTTAGACATGTTTGTACATACATATATAACTTACCTTCTATCACATGTTTTAAATTATTAAAGCAAGAAATAATGCTTAACATGGAGGGAATTATGGGGAAATAACAGAGTGAACTGGAATGCTGCCCCAGCCTTGGAAGTTCCATTATGTCCCTATAACGCCCACCCTACATTGCATTACTGCACTTAGAAAATGGGTTCTCTGTTAAGTTTTCTACTCTATTTTTGATGTAGAACAGTTCTTCCTCCTAATGTTTCAAAGTTGGTACTGAATTGTTGTCAGAGTAAGTATTTTATATTCAAAATGTAAGTTATGCAACTTCAGGCAGACAAACACATATGCACACATTTACAAACACACACACACACAGATGTAGAGACAGAGACACAGTCTGTCACACAAATAGAGAAAATACAGCTCACACTCACAAATGTGGAAGCACAGGCATACACATATACACCTAAAGTCACACAAGCATGCATACACACCTGTGTGTGTACACGCACAGACATACACACACAGACACACACACACAGATGCAGAGGCACACATGCAGACTTATACACATACCCATAGAAATATTTACTCAGACATGCAAACACACAAAAATGTGGCCACCAGTTACTGCCACTTTGACTGTGTGCACCTCAGATGTCTCGCTATGGTCAAATAAATAAATATTTAAACAATATCCATAGTAATATATGTTATCTCACTGCTACCAGATATAAATGTATGAACTGTTATACCCCCAACACACACACACACACACACACACACACACACACACACACACACACACACACACACACACACAAAATGACTTAATATATAGAAACTTTGGTACCATAATGTTTTTCAGCTAGTATTTAGGTACATACATACAAATGCACACACACACACACACACACACACACACGTACACACATGCACACACACGCACATGCACACACAAGCACACACTTGTAACTGTTGTTGCAGTTACCAACATGAGTTCATTTTTTCCCCACTTACAAAATTGTGGCTTTTAAGTGCTGCAGTTAGTGAGCAGAAAGTTAATAGCAAATATATTAAACAATTCCACTCATGGCATGTGAATTCTGTCCTGGAATAGGTACACTTCAGTTTTACAAGGCTCTCCCTGTACATTAATTCACCCCTTAGGACTGTTGAATATTTACTGAGTTGACTTTCCAAACCCACTTTCTAAACTTATTTATCACTAGCAACACTCTCGCCCTTGACTGAAAACATGAAGACTGGCAAAACTAGAGAGTGGTGGCACTGTTCTACAAATTCATCTGACTGCAGTCACATGGAATGGGACTGCCTAGAAGTAAATATGCAGGCATTAACTGGACTTTGAGATCTTCAGTGCCAGACCAATCAGATATGGCTTTCTGGCTGTTAGACATGCATTAACCTGGTTATCTTTAATTAAAATGGGATATTTATGGCAGACCTATGTGCCACCTTCTTTGCATTCATATTTTAAAAATGGAAAATTTTCCACTGCAGTGGATGACACAGTTCCCTATTTTGCTAAACTAGTAAAAAAACATAGTAAACAATGTTACGGATAAAATAATTTGTTTCTGAAAACTGCAGTATTTTATGTGCTCAGCTTAGGAAAGATCGAAATGTTGCTGTTCTATCATTTTTTATGTAATGTTATTCTGTTTTGTTTTCCTTTCTAAACTGACTCTACTGCTATATTATGTATTTTATTTTAATAAAACTGTTTTTGCTATAAAAAATAAATAAAAATGTAATACCACAAAGATTTGGAACTTAAATTAAGTGGTAGCCTACTGAGAGTAACCCAGTCAATGAAAAATAAACAAGCATTATGTCTGAAACTGTGATTATTGTTATTGTGAGGAGATGGAATTTGTAGTAAACACAAATATAACCAATTCACATAATCAGTAAAATCCTCAAACAAACAACTTAGTATACATATACAATGTGCAGCCATGCAATATTATTTTGCAAAAAAAAAAAACATTTTCCAAGACATATATTTAGTCAACCTTGCATTGACATGTACCCATATAAAGCACAGTGATGAAGCATTCAGTGCCTTACCAGACCCTTAAGCTGAGCATAGACGACAGTCCTTTCTTGATGGAATATGACCTCTGGAGCCTTAGGACAGACCACTGCTTCCACTCCACCAGGAAGTTTCCAGTGCAAGGAGATATTAGTAGCACTTCTCTGGAAGGACAGTTTCAGACACCTTAACACCTGATATTGAAATATAAAGAATGGGAAAACATGAAATGATGTAAGAGAACCTTATCTGATAAAACACAGAAGCTATACCTGGCCTTGAAATTTCTTACTCAGGTCACTTTATAGTGTTACATTACCTTCCACATCTTACTGTGTACAAAAAGTTGAAGAACAGAAATTCATTTAAAGACATTTGTTTTGACAATTTAACATGTGGTAGCATCATCTCAGTAGTAATATAAAGCTCTATGCAAATGATTTTGTGTTGCTGGTGTCTGCATTTGTAGACAGTTAAACAAGGCCTCACTTCTAGTCTGTCCTCTCTAATATCCCCTTAAGAGAGAATTTGTGTTTCTTTACAGGGGCATGTGAGGGTTTCCACTACAGTTTAACTTAACTATAAGTAACTTCATTTGATCTTGAATCAAACATTAATTATAGACACATACCTACTATACAATTGCTACAGTTAAAGAGCAAAAGATGATGATAGTCTAGTGGCTATGATTATTCTTTAAACTCGCCACTTGATGTGCAGTTAGAGCAAGTACCATGGTACATATGGGCACAGAGCATTCCTTAAATACTAAATGTGCAGTCAGGGCCAGTGCCATGGTGCACATGGACACTGAGTGCTCTTTAAACCCAATACTATATGTGCAGGCAGGGCCAGTGTCATAGCGCACATGGACACTGAGTATTCCTGAAATCAACTGCTAGATGTGCAGGCAGGGCTGCTGCCATGGTGCACATTAACACTGAGCAGTACTTAAATCCAGTGCCAGATGAGCAGTCAGGGTAAGTGTCGTGGTGCACAAGGACACAGAGTATTCCTTAAGCCTAGTACCAGATAGTGCCATGGTACACATGGACATTGAGTGCCAGTGCCATGGTGCACATGGACATTGAGTATTCCTTACACCCAGTGCCAGATGTGCAATCAGGGCTAGTGCCATCGTACATATGGACACTGAGTATTCCTTAAACACAATACTAGATGTGCAATCATGGCCAGTGTCATGGTGTACATGAACAAAGTAATGGCTATGTAACTACAGCCCAACTGACCTGGCTCTGGTATCTCAGGCACTTACATGGGAGGTTGAGGAAGCCAAACCAGGGGGGCATGTACTTGTGGGAAACTAATGGTAAGTCTCTAGCAAAATGTGGGATTGTGTTGAGAGCCTTTGCCAGGTCAAGGTATGCTGAGTGCACAGATTTGCTCTCATCAACGGCCTTGGGCACATTTTCCAAGAAATCCACCAGATTTAACAGGCAGGCTCTGCCTTCACGAAGCTGAATTGGGTAGAATCCAGGGTTTGGAGGTCACCCATGTCTTTATTTATGAAGTCCATAATGATACAATCCATGGCTTTACAGATAAGGCTGGTCAGTATTATGGGTCTGTAAGTCCTTGGGCCAGTTGCTAGGCCACCTTTGTGGAGGGGAATAACTGCTGCTGTTCTTCATTCTGCAGGAACAAAGCCTGTGGTTAAGCAATGATTGAAAGGGTAATTAGTGGTGATGCTAGTTTATATTTTAGCCTGTTTAAAAGACAGCTTGGGATATTATTGGGTCCCACACAGGCTGTTTTTTGCCTTGGACAAGGCTTTGAGGACCTGCTCTTCAGATACGTAGGATGGGGGAAGTTTGTGGAAAGATGTGTTGTATGTTAGTTGGGGATAAGGGAGTGAAATGTTTGCCAAACCTATCTGCTAGTAGGTTTGCTATCTCTGTGGGGTCAGTGTGTGTGATACCATTGGCCACCAGTTCTGCACATGCTTGGTTCCTACCCTTTAGGTTACGAAATTAGCTGTAAAAGGCACTATGGTTATCCTTGGCTGTACTTGCTACGTTTCTCTCAAAGAAGCCCTTGGAGGATTTGACAAGTTGTCCTATTTGCCTGTTTAGGCTGAGGAGGGTGCTTTTTTATTGTTGGGGCCTTGCCTTTGTTTTCTTGGACAGCAGTTTTTTTCCATTTATTGTAAAGGTTGTTGATGCTGGATGTCCACTATGGTGGCTTGCTTTTACTTGTGAGATCTGGCTTTGATTCTTTCTGGTACGGTCAAGTTTATACACTTAAGCAAATGATTCTACAAGGCTTTAGTGTAAGCTTCAGTATAAGCTGCCACTTCCAGCTTGGGGCGGGGCTTGGAATGCATTTATACCTTCATCTAGAAGGGAACAGTCCGCCTTGGTGAAGTTTTATAATCTGATTTCACCCTATGTGAGTTCTGATGTTGCTCAAAGCTGACTGATTTGTGGTCATTTTTAACTAATGAGGGTCTGACAGTTGAGCAGTGCATCTGTCTGACATGCTGGTGGGAACCAGATCCAGAATGTTTGCTCCTCCTTGTTGGGGTATGGACAATTTGTTTCAGTGCATTTGAATTTACAAATACAGGGAACTTTTGTGATAGTTAGGGATAGCGTAGGTTTCCCATTTGATGGTAGGATAATTGAAATCCCCCATAAACAGTGTGCTTGGTAAAATTTGTATTGTCTCCAGTTTGGTCAAGTAGTTTTCATGGATGTCATGTCCCATTGAGGAGGATCTATAACTAGACTAGGTAAATATCTCTACTACAGAATGAAACACCCCCTCCTTTGGATTTCACATGTTCATTTTGTGTACTAAAGGTGTGGAAGGCCTTTCAGCCATAAAAGGGATACTCTCTGAGGCCTTGAACCAGGTTTCTGTCACTGCACAGACATCTCCATCTTCTAGTGACAGAAATGCTTCAAGGGAGTACAGTTTTCGGTTTATGTTCCTAGCATTTAGCAGGATGACCCTTATTTTGTTTGGATTGGTTAATTTCACATCTGTAATGTTGTATTTGAGACCTTGCCTAAAAAAGGTACTATGGGGGAGGCAAGAGCCTTTGTCAGCAGCTGAAAGCTTAGAGGTGCCAGGTGAAAACCATCTCTGGGAAAGCAGCGAGGTTTTTCGGCCATGGCTTCTCATACTGAGAGCTACTAGATCCCCTTTGAATGAAATCAAAAACTGAGCCAATTATTGAAATCAATTATTTTTTGCTTATACTGTGGCATCATTCTAGGTGAGGGTAGTAAGCTGTTCGAGGCTAGGGACATACCTGGATGGGACACGTATTCAGAGAGCTCAATCATGTCTCATTTTATATAGTCCACTGGGGTATGTTGCAGGTCATTCACGTGAACATGAACTATGAAAGAATCATAATGGTACTTGTTGCTGAGAGACCTGAGTGCATGCATAATCTGGTGTATCCTGGCACCAGACAAGTAGCTAACTCTGACTTTCTCCTTGTCCATCCTGGTGAGTGTGACATCTGTGTGTCTCACTATTGAGCCCCCAGTGACAAAATCATTTGTTTTTTGAGTGTTACTCTTTACTCTTGGTGGGTGAGACACTTGCATTGCTATGTGTCATGGGTGCTGTGGAGACTGTGTTAGTTGTAGCAGTCTTGTATTTTGGAGGTTTCTGGTGTTTCAGTAATTTTTTTGCGAGAACCTACATGTATGTGGATTTATGTGTTTGATGTTTAACTATGTGTATGAGTGGTGGTATATGTATGAGTAGTGGTACCATGAGCATATGTAGTAGTGGATGAGTTGACAACCTCCTCTATATTACTGTTTTGAGACAGAGAGCATGGATTCTACATTCTTTGAGTAAAAACATCTCTTGCACTCTGTACTATAGTGTGTTATTAGTAAAAGGTTCTCTGTGTTAATAAGACAATTGTTACACTGCCTCAAGAGACCCAAGTCAACAAGGTTGGCAGGAGAAACAAGGGTCATCCAACCATCCATAATGCTAGGTTGAAGACTGTTGTCACTAGGGGTGGTTATTCAGAATAAATCACGGAGAAGCTCAATAGATGGATATTTCTGCCTGGGTTTTTGGGAAAATTTGTTGAATTTAACTGCCCAGCATTGCTGCGCAACCATGCAGCAGTGTGTGGTGCTGCACAATGCACAAACAAGCAGACACCTAATCAAATGCAGGGGCTAAATCACAGAAGCTTAAACCTTGAAAAAAAACTTTAAAAATATTCAAAAGGACCAATGAGGATGCTTATTCCAAGGCCTAGACTGGCCTCCCTTTATCAGATAGGTCCCAGTCAGCACAATTCTCACAAGAGTGCATCTAGGCCCCTTTCAATTCAAGATTGGAATGGAAAATGTGCTCAGAATCTCACTATATTGAGACAGCAATATCAAACATTCACTAAACAAACATTCACAACACCATAAGAAGTCAAACCAAGGTCTCAACTGCTTGAGTGGGTGACAACAAACACACCAAAGTATGCAAAACCCACCCAGGTGGGGGACTTCACCCCCCCCACCCCTCCAACTATATACATCAACTCTGAGATTGTACTATTTTGGCATAAAGGACACATTTCCTCATGTTGGTCAACTGCCTCCTTTGCCTGTTTAAAATTTCAGTGATGTGAACATTCATTTAAGTGAATGTTCTGTGTTGTCTCAATCTAGTGAGATTCAGGTAAGTGATATTTTGGTAATTAGATGTAGATCCAGATGCACCAGCACACCCCATAATACATTTGGATGTTATGGATGCATAACAAGAACAGGGTAAAGCTAGGGCATAAATAAAACCATTCTGAGCAACAGTATTATGCTTCCTCACAATCCATCATCTCCTCTGGCCTGGATGTAAGTTAGGTGGTCAATTCCATGTGACAAAAAGAACCTAAAAATGATACTAGATATGCAGTTACTATAAATTATCTGCTTTTTGCCTTTTATTTTAAATATCTGTAGTCAAAAAAGATTAATAAAGGCTGTGCAAGACCTGGCAAGGTTTGCCACAGCATGCAATATTTTGTTATTGGTATATCTTCATTCACATTTCCTTTCTCAAGAAAAGAATATACCTTTCTGTATAAAAACCTACTGTCTACCTGTATTCCTCTTTATATAACTGATTCATTACTTACAGTACAGTCTGTTCTTAAATTACCACTCCATTCTATTTTGCATACTAAGAATAACACAATTTGTTAAATTTCTATACTACTGTACTTCATTTCAAAATTCTTCTCTCTAGGTTCATAGGTTTCTACGAGGCTATCGATCATCACAGTCTTTATATGCCTAGCCATGCAATCCAACCCAGTTTTGTCCTCGAGCATATTGGACACCTATATGGTAGGGATATGTTAGTAATGAGGTAGCTAAGGGCTGTGTGTATGCAGCATGTTAGTGTGGATTAGTTAACTTACTGTTAGCCTCTGTACATCAGAGACATGGGGGTTTGACCGGGAGGGTGTATTTTAGATTTCTCATCCAGTGATTAAGGTTTCACTTGAAAAGGGTCAAGTATGAACTTCACTTCATGTGGATGAGGGCCTGTTCCATAGTGTGGTGTTCCTCTGAGACACACACTCTACCTTTACATAAAGCTGCTAATCACAGTAGAACAATTTCTCTAGTAGGGCTGAAACAGTGGCAAAATTTGTATTCTCATACCTTGTAATTTACATGGTATCACATATCATGAACTTAAGTAGTGAACATTCTAACTTCCAGTTCCTGATTAACTGGAACATTTTAAACTTTAATCACTTTGGTTGTGGTGATGCTAACACTAGCAGTAATTTTCTAATGACCTAATTAGCAGAAGAAGCAGTAGACCTCTATCTCTTCCTGTCCCAACTGTCTTTTAAATACAAAATTATAGGATGTTTGTCTTGTCCCCACCAGCTGATAGGTATTTTTTTATTTTGTCTAAGTTGTGCTTCCTGCCATGTTTGCATGGACTGCTCATTGACTGCTTGAGTATAACACACTTTGCATAGGATGACCTTTTCTACAAAGGGTCTCTATGTAATACAAGTGTATGTACTTTCTTAATAATGATAATAATAATAAGTTAATGGTTACTGCATTTTTACAGAGTAGATGAAAGCTTCTATTTATTACATAGCAAATAAAGGCCTACCATATGTTAAGTGCATTGTATTATACAGTAGTCTCAGCAGCTCAACGTTAACCATACTCCCCTTCAGTGCAGAAGGCTGTGTTTCCATTCCCACATGCAGTGGTTGGATTAATTTTCTAATACTGACATTACTGAGTGTGCCACCATCAAATAAGTAGTTAAACTAAGGTCCCATCTGCTTGAGTTTGTGACAACTAGTGTAGCTATAAAAGAACACATGGAACTTAATGATACTATTGA
Source organism: Protopterus annectens (assembly GCF_019279795.1). Classification (NCBI taxonomy): domain Eukaryota; kingdom Metazoa; phylum Chordata; order Ceratodontiformes; family Protopteridae; genus Protopterus; species Protopterus annectens. The sequence goes on from NC_056741.1 coordinate 1,875,759,237, forward strand.
CATTATATACAAATATCCACTTTATTTACTAGCTGTTTTACAAAATTTCACATCGTAAACAATATTTGCATTCTTTAAAACCCCATCTTCATATTCTTCTTTCTTCATTTAACATGATCTAATACTGAAAGATCAAGGAAAAAGAACTCAAAATAACCTTTATACAATATTCCTATTAAAAACAGCCATTGATTTCCTTCAACACAGCTTCATCTTCTGTATAATTTTATACAATAAACTCCTTCTCATGTTCCATAACATTCATACAGCAATAAACAAAATATTATCCTAATTTTCAATTTAAAATTTGATTTCTTTTCAATAAAGTACAATTTCCATATCTATTTTTCAAATTCATTCCACTTATGATCATTTTAAGTATTTCCCAAAAGTCTTATTATTTATACAATTCAGGAAAAATGTTCTTTAGTTTGTTCTACATTATATTATTTATATTTTGTCTCTTCCAGCACTTTATATTGCTTTTTATGAGTAACTGATTCAACAATAACCTCTAAAAAATCACTTGATTCCTAAACATTTTTGAATATTTTCCTTCTTTCATATATAGCTTTTTTAACATATTCTGTTATTTTCATGGTTATATTAAATGACAATTCAGCATTATATTTTTACATCCCTCCTTTATTTTAATATCACATTTTCCCATCTCTATTTTACATCATTTTATTTTATTCATATACTCATTCATTTCTGTATTTTCTTTTTTATCTTTCTTTTTATTCAATATTTCCTTATATCTCACAGTCAATGTTTTCCCAACATATTTTCTTTGTTTCATTAACCTTTTTTAATTATATAGGACAAATGCTGAGACTCAATGTATGAAATAAGTTTTTTTTTTCAAATGGAATCCTCATTCTTCTTTTCTATAATAAAATATACCCCTTCTCACAGAATTAAATTTTTTACCCCAAATAAAACTGAAAAAATATCCATTATTTAGTTGCCCATGATACTCAGAAACACACAGACTGTATTTAAGAATAATAATTTTCCTATAATACAGGTATTTAACTTACATGTTTTTAAAGAAAGACAGAATAAAACTTTTCCACCATGCTGTCATCTTTGTTTCTATTTTTTTGGTTTCCATTGTTCTATTACTCTGTTTTTCAGCAAATCCTATCCCTAACATAATTATTTCTTTCCTATTGTAACACTGATTTTTCTTACTTTGCCAAATCCTTTACTTTTAGCTCTATTTAATTTCAAACCTTCTTTGTTTAATGGTATCTCAATTCTTACTATTACACCACTCACCAATGTCTTATTTCTTGCAACTATATTAATATTATCTGCATATGCCATGTATACTGGCAGTTTATTCCACTATCCAACTCCCATGCTTCATTATAACCAATTTTCATACCTTTGTTTTGTAGCATTCATTACCAAAACAAACAAAAATATGCTTGGAGGCAACCTCACTTTACTGTCCTTTCTATTTTGACTTTTTTCCAAGCCACCTATTTATCATTACCACTACTTCAGAATTCTCATTGTATGTCTTGATAACTTTCACTATTATTTTACCTATACAACATGCTTCAAGTATTTTCCACATTGCCTCATACCCAACTCTGTAAAAAACTTTTGCAACATCACTTGTTACTATTCCTACTTCTTCATTTCCTTTTGGTTTCAAATCTATAAATTCTAGGACTGTTAACATTTCTTTTGTTTCTCTACTTTTAATAATGAAATACCATCTTCTATTACTTACTCTAGCACCTTTTTTTTTTTTTTTTTACAAAATTCTGATATATGTTTTATAATCCATGTTTCCTAATATCTATCTCCCCTATGCTCCAATTCTTTCTATATTTACTGGCATCTTTTTTCATATGAATTTTATCATCCCATCACAGAGTTCTTCTTTTCCTTTTACCTCCTTTCTAACCATTGTTTAGTATATGAATAAAACACTTTCAACTTTACTCATATCTTTATAAGACCTGGGGATTATTTTTTTTTGTTATTATTTATTATAATTATTTGACATTTAGTTTCATTTTTTACCTTATCTATTATTTTGGTAATGCTTTCTACTTTATCTTGCACATCATCCTTTTTATAAATCTCATAAACAAAATTCTTAACTCCCTTTGTAATTTCTTCTCAGGGATACACAACAACCATTTTTATTCATTAATTGCATATAGATATCCATATATCTTTTCTTGTCTTACTTTAACCTGCTTTCCTAACCATTGAGAAACTTTATTTATTTATTTATTTATTGTCTAACTATTGATAACTTGATCTTTTCCTTATGTTCATATAAATTTCTCTCAATTATTTACCCTTCTACTTCCCTTTTCAACTCTGACTTCAAGCTCATTCAGAATGTCTGCAGATTTTTCTTATTTTCTTTCTTTTGTTTTTTTTTTCCAACATTTAAATATATCTTTTACATTTTCTCTTGTAGACAACACACCAATAAGTCCAATTTCCATAACTTTATCTCATGATCATATTATCACTCCACAAGTTCTCTTTTTCTTGTTTTAATATAAAGTCTGGTGTTAACCTTTTCATTCTTTTATAACATTTTCCTCATCACTAGAAGCCAGTATGAGTCACTTCACTACCCCATGTCTGAAGTGTTCTCTCCATCGAGCTGCTTCACCCTACATAAAGTGAAACAAGCACATGTACCTTCTGCAGAAGCAGCAGCAGTCAGACGTATCATATCCAACTACCTAAAGAACTTTCACAGCTGAATTTCACCTGCAGTTGGCAAAAGTTTACAAGGAACAACTAATCAAGTAAAATCTATGTAAGGCTATCGCCAAAATTTAAACTAATAACTACTTAATTTGTTATTTCTAGTGTGCATTGTTTTGTAGTCTTGAATCTGCTGAAAGGATATCACTACCTCCACCCTCACAGGCCATTTGCTGTTGAAGGTGAAACTATATTAACACTTCAGCATATTTCACTCTTATCAGTGTAATATATCCCTGGAAAGATATTTAAAACCCCATACCTATAAAATTAGATGCAGTGACTCGAGACAAGAATTTAGAGTAAAGACACTTTGTCTTTCTATCCATGAACATCCTACCTCACTGATTGTTTATGGTGGTAAACCATCTGGGGGGGTTCTTCCCACTCCGTTTGCTCCACTCACTCTGTCCCCCTGCCCTTTCCCCATATCCCACCCTCAGTCCTATGATCCAATTAAACACAACTCTACCTTGTACACACCCACATTTCATGCACATCTTACTTTCTTTTATTTAAGCAAACGTATCTGCTGTCCCTTATAGACATCCATTACCTTGAATTCACATGCCCTCTACTATAATTTTTCACACCTTACTCTACTTTACCATTACAATACAACCACCACTTGAAACTATTTTACATTAACTCCTGGCTTACCACCTTCTCTTCTACTATACACACAATCTAACATTGCACCATGACTTTAATATTGACCAATCACATCTCCCCCACCCATCCTTATCACAAACTGCAAGTTAAAACACCTAACTACATTGTCTGAGCCCACTCTGAAGTCAAAACATTTCCAACCTTATCTTCAGCTGCACACATATCACATGATAATAATCTCTATTTACACCTGATACTAAATTCAAACACTCAAATTCCACTTTTACTATTTTTAAACCCACTATCACAGCTGATATGCTCCTGCTAACTTGCCTAGCCTCTTTACTCTTAATTCTCTATCTCACTACAACTATATCTTTGCATACCCCCACACACCATTACACATCAACAACCTTCTCTAACCCTCTCCCCAATAAACAGCACAGATTCTCACATATCTCCTCCCAGCTTTCCCCCATATACCCTCCAATTTTATTAAAGTCACAAACTGGCCTCCTCACTTCCTATGAAACCACACTTGACACCAGTACCCTCACCTAGGAATAAAAAACACTTCCCATGGTACACATTCCTCATTACCTATCTACTCAAATGTGGAGACATACATCATAATCCTGGCCCACCCTCTAATTCTAACCACAAGAGTAACCCCAAAGATTTAAACATACTTACTCTTAACCTTAGAAGTATATGTAACAAAATAGCCCCACTGCATGCTTGGATTCATCAAAATAAACCTGATATACTAGCTCTTACTGAAACATGGCTACACCCTAATGTAAAAGGCTCAGAAATAATAGCTCCAAACTTTGCAATAACCAGAAGAGATAGATCTAAAAAAATGGCAGAAGGATAGCACTTCTAAGTCCCTCTACACTCAACATCACACCCAACACCGGCAATATACCCATCTTTTCCAATCCTGAGGTACTAATCTCCTTTTTGAACCTCAATATATCAAAAAGAATTTGCATAATAGTAATATATATCCCACCAGGTAACAATATACCAGTGTTGGAAAATAATTTAACCTGGACATCCCAAAGAGTAACCTTGAAACAATAATCTTAGGAGACATAAATATAGACTGGCAAACCATAGCTTCTGACTCCGCCACAAATAGTATAAATCTGTATTTTTTTTCCACTTATCAATGCTCCAACAAGATACAGCAAAGAACTTAACTGCCAATCCAACTTAGACTGGATTCTAGTATCCCACCCTGCCAATTACCCCTCTTCTGGTACACTGTCTACCTCCCTGAGAAATAATTTACCAGCTTATTCCCTTAGAACAAACTCCCAACAACTAAGGGTAAGCACTATAAAATCAGTTAGGAACTCAACTAATTTTTGTCAGCATAAATTCAACAATCTCCTACAGGAAATAGACCAGACACCCCTTAAACAACTACCCCGTAATGATGCTGTACTATACTTTAATAACACCTTCCTTCACATACTTAATACACTAGCTCCCATTCATATGAAAATAATCAAAAAGGACTCAGCACCATGGCTCTCTAAGGAATGCAAACACCTGATGAAGCAAAAGGACCTAGCCTGGTCAACCTGGAAACAAAACAAAAATGAACAAAATCATGTTAATTTCAAAACACTACGTAACAAAGTGACAAAACTAATCAGCAGAGATAAGAAGTCATATTATTCCCAGCTTCAACTCCAGCATAAAATCAACCCCAGTAAATTTTGGCACTCCATATCTTCTCTAATTAACCCTGGAAGAAACAAGCACTTCATAAAATCTATTTTGGACATACTAACTAACACCCCTAATGCTGGATCCCCCCACCCTTTAACCTATTCCGACACCAACCTCAGGCCATCAACTACTTCTAACCCTGTCATTACTAACCCCCTACTCAACAAAATGTCATACAAACCCCATTCTCATTTCAGCCCATACCCACTGACAATTAAGAAACTGCTACAAAAACTAAAACCCTGCTCTACCTCAGCTGACAATCTCTCCCCCCCCGTACTACCTCAAACTGGATGTTAACTCAGTCACCTACCCAGTCAGTATCCTTATAAATAGGTCTTTATCTGAATCAGAAGTACTTACCATATGGAAACAATCTCACATCACCCCCATCCACAAAGGAGGCTTTGAAATGTGCTACCTCTAGATACCAGGTCTATGCCTGGCCTAACCCATTTCAAAGCCTCTTTAAAAAAGCATCTCAAAAATACATGGCTCTGCTCCTGCAAAAAGCCTGCCTAGTGCTCAGGTCTTCCTCACCTGTCACATTTCAATCCCTTGCAAAACACGAAGATGCCAAACAGGAACAAAAGGATGAGCTACTCCACAGTAAAAAATGTACCTATTCAGGCCAAAGTCAATAAAACCAATTCTGGACTTTATTGAAGAAAATAAAACAAATGATAAGCATTTTCATCCTGACCGCTTCAGAACTTCATCAGATAATGAATTAATTTACACAGACCATTTATATAGTACAGAGGAAACTGGGTAAAGCAATTATTAAAAGTTAATAAATTATTTAAAACGACACATCCCCTTAAAGAAAAATCATGTAAAAACCATGCTTTATATAAGAAAACTGGTTAAAATGAATAAAGAAATGTGGACAATTCAAATTGTATTCTAAAAACATAATAAAATATATAATTTAATAGTACAGAAGAAATATAATTTTTTTTTAAAGAAACACTGTTATCTTTCTAAGGCTTTTAGTTTCAACAGAAAGCTAATGGAAATGTGTTCATTTAAGCCTGGCCAAAAGGAAAAACTGTTGCAAAACTTGAAGATGCCAAACAGGAACAAAAGGATGAGACACTCCACAGTAAAAAATGCACCTATTCAGGCCAAATTCAATAAAACCAATTCTGGACTTTATTGAAGAAAATAAAACAAATGACAAGTGCTTTCTGATAAACAACAATGAAGTGAAATTACATAAAAAATATAACTGTGGATCTGAAAGGATTATTTATTGTGCCCTATGTCACTGTTGTACCTGTTTTTACATTGGAAAAACTGACCGTAAATTAAAGAACCGAATTTATGAACATTTGTATGATATAAAATCAAAAAAAGATACAAATGCACTTCGTAAACACATTATGGAAAATACTGGTCACACTTTTCATTTCAATGTCATTGACAATATTAAAACAGAACCTCGAGGTGGTGCCTGGCCACTTTTGTTAGAAAGGAGAGAGGTTTACTGGCAAATGCGTCTCAATGCATCAAGTTGGCCAGGCTTAAATGAACACATTTCATTCTTCCTACATGCCTTCCTAAATACTTCTGTTTCTAGAGTATTATCTTTTTTGCTCAATGTCACATCTAAAAAGTCAATTGTGTTATGTGAATACATTTCAGTCAACCTAAGAAATGTGGTAGTTCCATTAATATATAGAACAAACTCTTTCAGGAGCTCTAATGTGCCTCCCCAAATTAAAAAAAGGTCATCCACAAAACGTTTATAATATTTTATAGAAGTGGAGTAAGCCAAATGTTCTAAAACATACGTATTCTCCCAATATGCTAACACAAGGTTAGCATAAGAGTTTGCACAAGATGTGCCCATAGCTACTCCTTTAATTTGAAGGAAGTATTCATTGTTAAAGGTAAAAACATTGCGACAAAGAACCATTTCTAACAACATTGTGAGTTTAATAACTTGATTATTGCTAAGTCCTTTATTTAACAAATATAACCTTAAGAAATCTATCCCTACATCATTAGGTATGCAAGTGAAAAGAGAGACAACATCTAGTGTTACCATATAATCTGTAGTTTCTAGAATATTGTTCTCATTGAAAGGTGCTAGTGTTTCCAAGAACTATTTCATATCACGTAGTATAGATTTAGTAGATTCCACGACTGGTCTCAAATTTTTTTCTAGAAAAACAGATATTGTCTCAGTTAACCAGCCTCTGCCAGATACTATTGGTCTAAGTGGAGGATTATGTGTAGTCTTATGTACCTTAGGTAAACCTCTAATTACTGGTATCACAGGTTTCTCTATCAAAAAATATTTGTACAGTTCTTCATCAATAATCCCACACATCAACATGTCATATAAATCTGCATGTACTGTTTTTATTAATTTATCTAAATCTGACATGCTCAATCTCTTATAAGTAGTAGTATCTGAAAGCATTTCTAACATAGTATCATGGTAGTAGCCAGTATCTAGAAGCACTGTAGCTCCCCCTTTGTCAGCTTGTCGAATGACTATACTAGTATTGTTCTTTAAATCATGAAGGGCTAACTTCTCTTCCTTGGTAATATTGTAAAAATCAAGTTTTGTATTGTCAGATTCAAAAAACTTCAACAAATCATCACTGCAAGCTCTTTCAAAACGTTCCAATAAAGGATGTATAGCAGGTATATATGTAGAAGGTTTTTTAAAAGACAAAACATCAGTATTAGAAGCATTGTTGCCAAACTGTAAACCAACTGCAATATTTCTAACAAAACATTTTATGTCAACAATTAAATCACTTACATCAGTCCCCTGAGAGGGAATGAAGGACAAACCTTTGTTCAAAATCTTTCTTTCATTGTCCATAAGCATGTGACTGGAAAGATTAATAATCAAGTCCTGGTTACAGTTTTGAAAGTTTTTTTCTGAAATTCTAACTGGCCTCCTGATATCTTCCTTTTCCTGGTGGTTTGTGGACTCCAATTGCGCCTCATCTCCTGTCGAAAAGGGAGTGGAAAACGGAGAGAAGTGTCATTAGATTCAGCTGAAACAGTTCCTCTTGTTGATATAGGTGTTTTTCTCCTCACTACAGGTGCTGACATGGTCGTTGTATTTAAAACATCAGAGTGTACTATATTCACACTGGGGCATTGTTCACTGACTGCTGCTTCTACCTGAGAAGAGGAAGCAGGCATGGAAGGAGAAGGAGCAGATAAAGTGTTACGCTCAGTGAAAGGCATTTCAATGTTAGTGCGTGTCGCAGCATATGTTGTCCTGGTGGATTCTCTCGGCCAGGAGAAGACGTTCCCCCTCGAGAAATCCATACAGTCTCTTTCTAATTTCTTCTTTTTTGCCAATAATAACTTGTTATCTAACGCTTGCATTGTAGTCGCTATATCAGAAAGAAAATCTTCTTTCTGTGTGTTAGTGAGAGCTGCAGTCAATTTTTCTTCTAAAGCTATAGCTTCTTGCTGAAGTTCCAACTCTATCAAAGTATATTGCTCAATAAGTAGTCTCATGTAGGCATAACTCGTATCTAAATTAAGTTGCTGCCACTTAGACAAAAGTTCAGGATAGGCAGAGCCAAAAGTAGGCATTTTTAACAAACGAAGACCTCTAGGAACAACTTTAAAATTAATGCATGCCTCCATATGTCTTTTTTGCCACTGGGCATTCTTAATTTTACTAAGGTTGTCCTCGAGCTTTCTCATTGTTTGTAAAACATCTACATGCCAATCAGTATCTCTGTGTGTAGAGGCTGCTTTTGCTAATTCAGCATAAGACAGTTTTAAAAGTGGATTCATACCTTCTGTTAATTTCTGTAAGACCCAAAGATCTGGATTCAAGTAACACATTGCTGGTTTCTTCTGTCATGTCCCTTCAGTGAACAAAATAGCAGAGTTCAGCAAGACAAGAACACTGTCAGGGTAAGGTATCACCTCCCAAAAAAAGCACAAATCCAAAACCAAAAGAGGTTGATACTCCACAACAAACGAAGCAAACCAGCAGGATGCTAAATAAATCACATTTCTTGACTAGCAATCAGCGTATTCATTGAACTCATATTTAACACCATTCACTCACATTTAACATCTCAGAGGAGATCTTATTTTTAGGCACTCTCTCATATTGTCAACATTATTAAGAGACATTGGAATATTCTACAGTTAGATGATGGTATAAAAGACTTAGTGGGTGAGAAACCATCTTTTAGCTACAAGAATACTAAATCTTTGAAACGTATGCTTTGTTATGAGAGAGTGCCTAAAAATAAGATCTCCTCTGAATGGTGTTAAATATGAGTTCAATGAATACGCTGATTGTATGCTATACATAGAGAGAATGAAGGGAATGCCCTAGCCAAGCATGTACTACAAAATGACACCACACATGCCTTTAGATTTTTAGTAATAGGGCAGTTAACAGAGACAGAAAGACTTGGTAATATTGGCAATAAGACAGAAAAAGCTGAGGCAAAGTGGATAATTAAGCTATCTGCGACTAAAGGTCATGGTCTCAATGATAAATTTTCATTGAGACCATTTTTATTAGATAAACCTTTGAAACATTAAACAGTAGTAATAGGTTTCATTATCTAATATATGTTTTAGTATGTTTTAACATTTTACTTCTACTATTCATTTATTAGCGTGAGATTTTTAGAATATATATATTTATATATTTTATTTTATGTAATTTTTATGGAAAGGAAATGATGTATTTTTGTAACTTGCATGTGACTTGCTAATGTGATTTTCATTGGTGTTTTATTTATATATAAGTTGATTCAAATTTTAATGGTTTGTTGAAGTCTGATGAAGCGTTCTGAGCAATGTGAAAGCGCTTACTTATTCGAATAAAGGACTTGTCTTTTCATTCGTCTGGTTTGCTTCGTTTGTTGTGGAGTATCAACCTCTTTTGGTTTTGGATTTGTTCTAAATTTATGTTTTTCCTCAATGGAAGTATTAAATTTAGAAAAAATATATTCTTTCCATGGTCCAGTCATGTATTTTCTTTGCCATTTCACACAATGGATCCAAGATGATCGGGACCAGCATGCTCCAGCAGTTTGTAAGTATCCCAGATAGAGCTGTACCAAATTCTAGCCTGAGTATGTGATAGACAGGTATGCATAATGGTGGTTTCTCACCCCTACAGCTGCAGAAGAGAGGACTATGAACATCAAGGCCCATGCTGACAGACTGACAAGGATGCACCAACAGACTGGTGAGTACAGATCTGTCTTGCAGTATATAGTGCCATAAAGTAGAAGGAGTGCATTGTTTACTGCCAGTAGGTGTATTGTGTACTGTAATAAGAAAACACAGATAACCAGCACTTGACCAGCAATTCCTTTAATTCAAAGCGATCTGGTACCTCAGCAATTCGCCTTCACGGATCACAGTTCATTCTAATACTAAAAGTACAGTTTTGTACCTACCATAAATGTAGATGTTCGAGGATCCACATTGCTGCAGTCATAACCTGTGGGTAGTCCGCTGTCCTCGGTCGGCCCGAATACCAAAGTGTTAGGCTGGCGTTGGTCATGGTCGCCCAGAGCTGACGTCAGTACGCAGTAGTACTTAAGCGCATGACCGACGCCATATCCTCAGTCTTTCTTGCCCCAGATGTCAGAAGGCCTAAAAAGGAAAGGCCATAGCCAAAATAGTAAATACCCAACAACCACCATAGAGAAAATAATAATTATCCCAAAAGAAACACAGCAACCCAAACTATAGAGGGGAAGGAGGGAGGGAAAATTGGACTGCAGCAATGTGGATCCTCGAACATCTACATTTATGGTAGGTACAAAACTGTACTATGTTCTTCGTTTCACATTGCTGCAGTCATAACCTGTGGGTAGAATCCCAAAGCAAAGGTAAAGGGAGGCTGGCGAACTAAAAAGCATTAGGAGCTGCTAACATGCCCTGTAAAACTGCAGTGGCAAACCCAGCCCTAGACTTGGAATAAAGAGGGAGATGGTAATGTTTAGTAAAAGTGTGCACTGAACTCCAAGTAGCTGCCTCCAAAATATCCTTAGTAGCTACCCCCCTCAAAAAGGCAGTAGATGTGGCAGTAGCCCTAGTGGAATGAGGTCTGATCCCAGCAGGAACATTCTTTCCATGATGAGAATAACAAAAAGCAATACAATGGCCAATCCACTTGGAAATAGTTTGCTTTGAAACAGCTTTCCCTTGTGAACCCAAAGCAAAAGAAATAAATAACTGTTGAGTCTGCCTGAACTCTTTAGTTCTGCTCAAATAATAGCGTAACTGCCTGTGAATATCCAAAGAATGCAAGACTTTTTCCCCCTTATTTTGGGGATCAGCATAAAAAGTAGGCAAATGAATAGACTGGTTTAAGGCCACATTAGAAATCACTTTAGGCATAAAAGTAGGGTTAGTACGCAAAGACACCCTATCCTTATGGAATATCAGGAAGGGTTCAACTGCCATGAGTGCCTGCAATTCAGATACCCTCCTAGCAGAAGTAATGGCCAACAAAAAAGCAGTCTTCCAAGACAAAAACTTCAACTCAGACGTAGCTGCAGGTTCAAAAGGAGGTAAAGTAAGCTCCTCCAACACAAAATTGAGATCCCAGGAAGGAGTAGGAGCTCTACATGGGGGTCTTATATTTTTTGCCCCTCTAAGAAATTGTTTAAACAAAGGGTGAGAAAATAAAGGAGGGTCACAATCACAGTGAGCAGAAATGGCTGCAGCATGAACTTTCATGGAGGAAAAAGACAAACCCTTGTCTAGTAATTCAGTAAGGTACTGTAGTGTAGAACTCAAATTAGGCACTGAGACATCAAAGCTCTTTGCTGTGCTCCAAAGAAAAAATCTCCTCCATTTATCAGCATAAACTTTTCTAGTACTAGGCCGTCTGGCTTCCAAAATGACATTTAAAACCTGTTGAGGAAGCTGAGACCCCCCAGGGTCTAAAACAGAATACGCCAGGCTGTTAGATGCAGGGACTGTACCCTGACATTGAGAAAATGATTGCTTGACTGGGACAACAAGTGAGGAATCGGTGGCAAAGGCCAAGGAGGCTCCTGAATTAAACTCCTCAGCAGAGGATACCAGTGCTGACGTGGCCAATCTGGTGCTATTAGAATCATGCAAGGCTTGTCCCGCCTGACTTTCAAGAGTACCTTGGGAAGGAGAGGCAGAGGAGGGAAAGCATAGACGTGAAGGTTGTTCCAGCTGAAAGATAGAGCATCCACTTTCCAAGCTTTTGGGTGAAACATCTTTGTGCAAAATTTTGGCAGTTGGAAATTTAGTGGAGAAGCGAACAGATCTATGTCTGGAGTTCCCCAAGCCACTGTCAACTGTTGGAATACGTGAGGATCCAATTTCCACTCGTGGGGATCCACACTTTGTCTGCTCAATACATCTGCTAGGGAGTTCTGTGCTCCTGGCAGAAACCGTGCTTGAAGATTGATGTGCAAACTCAGAGCAGTCTCCCACAATATCATTGCTTGCCTGCAAAGAGGGTAAGAATGGGTTCCCCCCTGCTTGTTGATGTACCACATGACTGTTGTGTTGTCTGTTCGAATCAACACCTGTCCTGGTTGAAGTAGGTCCTTGAAGGCCATCAGGGCAAATTGGACTGCTAACATCTCCTTCATGTTGATGTGCAAATGTTGTAGTCTGGGAGGCCACGTGTCTTGAATCCATTTCCCATTGAAGTGTGCTCCCCAAGCCAAGTCTGAGGCATCCGTTGTTATAATCTGACTCGCCTCTGGTCGGGTCACAGAGAGTCCCTTGTTTAGGTGACATTCCTGAGCCCACCACAAGAATTCCTTCTGGATGCAAGATATTATCCGAATGACAGTGTCCAAATCGTGGCAGTGTTGAGTCCATACACTTTTGAGATACCATTGTAGCTTCCTCATATGCAGTTTGGCATTGGGAAGTACTAGAATGCAAGATGCCATGAACCCCAAGGCTTGTAGGACTGTCCTTGCAGTCAGCCTGGACAGTACTGATAACTGCTGGAAATATAGGTGAAGAGTTCTTTGTTTGTCCGGGGTCAGAAAAGCCATCTGAGAAGCTGTATTCAGTCTCACACCCAGAAAGCACATGTCCTGAGAGGGCACTAGACTGGACTTTATTTCATTCACAGAATACCCCAGGCACCTTAAAACTGCCATTACATACTGTAGATTTTGAAGTAACTTGTCTTTGTCTTGAGCAAGAATCAGGCAATCGTCCAGATAAGGATAAATTTGAATTCCCCTTTGCCTGAAGAAAGCTATTACAGGAGCCAGAACTTTTGTGAACACCCTGGGCGCAGTAGATAAACCAAAGGGCAATACAGAGAACTGATAATGAGAAGTACCAGCCTGAAATCGCAGGAATCTCCTGCAGCTGCGCCTGATGGGAATGTGAAGATAGGCCTCTTTGAGATCCAGGGTTACCATCCAATGATCTTTGCCTAGCATAGGTAGAAGTTGTTGTAATGTTAACATCTTGAACTTTGGAATGTCTAGGTAGGTATTGAGAATGGACAAATCCAGAATTGGCCTCCAAGTGTTTCCTTTCTTTGGCACTAGGAAGAGACGGGAGTAAAAACCTAGGCCTACTTCTGACGGAGGTACCACCCGGATGGCCCCCATCTGAATAAGCAAGGAAATTTGCTTCTGAGCCTCCAGCCTTTGCTGTGGAGGCACATCTGGCATGCCTTTGAAAGGAGGAAAAGTGTGAAAATAAAACTTGTAACCTCGATTTATTATTTCCAGCACCCATTTGTCCTGGGTGACCAAATGCCAGTTTTGTTTGAAAAGTGCCAACTTTCCTCCTAGAGGAGCTGCCAGAAATGAAGGATCTGGCAGCTGAAAATATAGGTCATTGGGTCTGTTTACGAAAAGGCTGACCCCTGCCCTCACCAGAAGACTGTGCAGGAGAACTCCAAGTCCTAGGTCTGAAAGAACCCTGAGCGTGAGCCCTGCCTCTACCACGTCTAGATCTGCCTTTAGACTGATAATCTGAAGTAGGGTAGGACCATCCTCTAGCAGGCCAATTCCTGCTAAACTTAGGGGGCTGCACCTGCAAAAATTCCTTGACCGTCTGCATAGACTTAGCCTTATCTTCCATCTTTTTCAAAACTGACTCCACAGGAGAACCAAAAAGAACTTCTGATTGAAGAGGAGCATCCAAAATCCGAGCTTTAACATGCTCTGACAAATTTTGATCCTTAAGCCAAGCATGTCTACGAATAACTGAACCAGTAGCAGCCACCCTAGATGAAGCCTGAAGGGCATCGAAACCACACTGTAGAGAATGTTTTCCAACTTGATCTGATGCATGAACCAACTCCTGCAATTCCTTACACTCTATACCCTCGGATAAAGCATCCACCTTAGATTTCAATTGGCCTAACCAAAAATTCTGATACTTCAGCATATGAAACTGGCAATTTAAAGCCCTCATAGCCAACGTAGAAGAGGTGTACACTTTTTTCCCCCACCTATCCAATGCTCTGGAATCTTTATCCAAAGGAACTGGATTCTTAACCACAGAAGCCCTGACACCCTTCGGCCCTTGAATAATAGTTTCCGGGTCAGCTCTAGGACTTTTATACAAATATTTATGTGCTTCTGGAACTCTGTAATATCTGTCAGGCTTGACAGGGGCAGGGGGTAAGGAATCAGGATTAAGTGAAGCTTCTGAAAAAACATCCTGAACAACATCTAAGACAGGGGGAATAGCCAAAGGCCTATGTTGTGGCAAAAACAAAAATTCCCTAAGCCTTTTTCGAGAATCTGAAAAATCCTGACCTTCCCACTTGAAATGTTCCCTCATGGAATGTAAAGTTTCTGAAAAGGAAAAATCCTCTGGAGGAGAAGCAGAAGGACAGGAATCCTCTGCATCCGAATCTGAATAAGGAGGGAAATCCTGAATATCCTCAGCTGAAGACTCAGAGAAGTCTGAAGAATGCTCCATTCCCTCTAAATCTGTCTCCACCCTAGGCCTCTTCTCTGGGGGGGGGGGCATAGAACCCCTGATCAAAGTAATCAAATCCTCTGCCATTTTCAACATATGTTTTTTAGGAACAGAAGCTGAAGAACTAGGGCTATGGCCAATACCAGAAGGACCAGGTTTTGCCTTAGCATGGCCTTTAGCCATTGAAGTACAAGGCCTAATAACCTTTTGTAAAGATGGAACTACAGATACCTGAGAGGCACCCTCGGCCTGGCCTAACTCCTGAGAGGCCAACTCCTGCAAAAGTAAAGGTTCCCCCTGGGATTCAGCCGAGACCTCGGCTGGATCCACAGATTCAACCGAAGGTTCCATAGAACCGGCGTCCGCAACAGACGACTCATCCGGTTTAGACCTTAAAGATTTATCTTTACGTTTTTTAGCGGTAGCGGGCGTCGGAGGATCCGACGGCATGTTATAGTTACACCGCTTACCGAAAACAAGCCTGGCACAGTCTAATCTTCGTTTAATAGTACGCTTATTAAATCTAGCACAAAAGCGACACCCGACTACGTCATGTTCAGGCCCCAAGCAAGGAATACAGAGAGAATGATAGTCCCTATGAGGTATCTGTTTCCCACAAGAAATACAATTATTAACTTTTTCTGACATCCGGATTAACTGAGGCAAGAAAAGACAAAAATTTTCCCCAACGGGGTACTTAGCCCAACTTGGTCTTCGGTCTGAAACTCGATAATTGAAAATTTCAGAACGCCGAACGGCACTTGCAAACGCTGCTTCTGCTTCGGACCACGCGGCAAGAAAGACTGAGGATATGGCGTCGGTCATGCGCTTAAGTACTACTGCGTACTGACGTCAGCTCTGGGCGACCATGACCGACGCCAGCCTAACACTTTGGTATTCGGGCCGACCGAGGACAGCGGACTACCCACAGGTTATGACTGCAGCAATGTGAAAAGAAGAACATCCAATATATATATACATCAAATCACAGCTGCCATTATTCAATTAAAAAACTTATTAAGCAATTAAGCATGATAACATTAAACATTTTTAAAGTAACCACTGAAAACTCAATAAATATGTGTATATATATATATATAAAATATATATATATCTCAATATGAATATTCATATCAGTATAAATAAATTTGAAATGATACAAATCAGACAAACGCACAAATTCAATACAAAAAAATAAAAATAAAATTTATGTACCTAATTATATGCCTAATTCCTGATTCAAACCAAAGGGCTTTAAAGTCTTAAACTTTAAAATCATTCTCGTTTCTAATTCCAACAGTTTAGCTACAATGTCACCTCCTCTAGAAAGGAAGGGCTTTCCAAGTACACAGAATATCAAACTATTAGGGGAGTTACCATGTCTATCATGAAAATGTTTGGTAATAGGACTGACTTGATTATTATTTCTAATGTCTTTTAAATGTTCCAGGACATGAACCCTAACCATACATTTAGTCTGTCCTATATACCAAATATCATTACATGCACAGCTCAAAATATAGACTGCCCCAGTCGATCTGCAGTTAAAATGAAATTTAGGAGCAAAAGTTATGCCATTAATAATATTCAAATTCTTGACCTTACTACAAACATATTGTGTACTGTGTCTAATGAATAGAACATTTTTCACAGTAATACTTATCCACAGGATGTCCATTAATAAAAGTGTCATTTCACTGTAACAAAAATATACAACAAACTGCTGTGTTTACTCTGGTATGTTGTTATAGAAATGAATGTGTACAGGTCCTTCATAGCAAGTATGGCATTGACAGCATGAAATAACTGAGGCTGTTCTGGGAAACAGTTAGTATGCATTGCAGTCTTGTGTTAACCTTTGCTTTCATGATTGTATTATTTCAAAGGAGTAATACACACTACAATAACTATCTGCCATGCACGATTTTCAGGATTACAAGGTCAGGCTGTCCAACCCAAAGAGTATTGGTCAGAAATCAGTCAAGCCAACAATAGCAGTTCCCAAATAGCTCAGAGTGATGGAAATAGCATTGTTGTTCATTTTAGCACACCCCGACATGGTTCGAATCCAGGGAGTGGTATTGAGATGTGTGCATATATGCACAATAGAAGCCCTGAATATTTGTAGAAACAGTCAGAAAATATTAACAGATATTTTCCCCCAGGTCTCACAGGTAAAGAAATGTGTGTAGTAGCTGTAGGAAGGGTATACTAATACACCTGAATATGTGTAGAAACAGTCAGAAAGTATTAACAGATATTTTCTCCACAGCTCTTACAGGTAAATATATGTGTAGTAGCTGTATGAAGGGTATACTAATAAACCTGAATATTTGTAGAAAAATTCAGAAGGTGTTAACAGATATTCCTCCACAGGTCTTACAGTAAAGAAATGTGTGTAGTAGCTGTATGAAGGGTATACTAATACTCCATGTACAACTGTTCCACTGTCCAATCCCATATGCATGCAAATGTCAGCAGGATAGGTACATACACCATGCCCTCTTCCCGATACATGTCTCTCAAGTGTCATGCTGTCATAGCTAGTGGTCACTGCTGCAAATCACCTTGGACACAGGTAGGAATCCAGGTGAACTGTGCTAGTAGCAGACTCACACAAGATCTTTGCAGGGTACCCCTTCTATGTCAAGTATGTAACCCTGAAATGTACAAGCCCCCTCCAGTAAAGCAGCTACAGTGTACCCTGTCTACCCCATACCATTACAGGTTGACAATCTAACAGGTATGTATGTGCCACAGAAGCTATGGGCCATAGGTAGATGTAAAGATAGGGCAGACCTGTAGAGTATTGAGCAGTAATGTTGTGAAAAATAGAAGCCTACACAGTTGTTAATGGATGTTTTATTCTCTCACCCCACCCATCATCTGCATCAATAATTATTATTCATATACTATGAGTATGTTGTTCTTAAACCTTTTTGTTGGGGCATGTGTTCTATTATTGTTCATATATTATATTTGTTGCATATTAACATAGCTTGTTCAAATACCATTACTGGTGGCCTGTTGCCGTCAATGTAACTTGTATGCTGTTAAAATGCTTACTGTTGTTCCATTTATGCATGTGTTCTGTTTGCTATGCATATCTGTTGGTTTGGGTTAATGGGAACACACATGCATGCTGTTATAACTAATTTTGAAGTGTGTTGTTCATTACTAACCAATATTTCTTGGAAAACCATAACACCATAGTATGTTTGGGAAGGCAGATCGCGGCAGATCCACCTGTCCCACCCCATCTGGCTGTGGCACTGGACCTCAGCATGTTTGGGACCCAACCGGGAACATCTTCTTCCACTGATACTGCACCACCTTCAGGTGGCACCGCCTCAGGGGATGGGGCTAGTTCTCCCGTGAGGGCACTGACGTGGACAGGAGTCTGTCACCTGCCAAGAGTTACGGGGTATGGTGTGCAGCGTCATCTGATCTAAGCTGGGTGGGCAGCTGCACCAGATGGAAGGCCGTCTGGTGCACCTCGAGTTGTAGGCTGCCCATCTTGTCCAGCCCCCAGCGCAGACACCTTCGGGGTCGTGAAGGTGCAGTGGTTACTGCCCATGGGTGGGGACCTCAGTCCCACTGTATCTATTTGGGGGCTCATGGGCCTCTGATTCCCAATCACCCTCCCTGCCCAAGGTGTTTACCCCCTTATATGTC
The DNA here is from genome assembly GCF_019279795.1 of Protopterus annectens. Classification (NCBI taxonomy): domain Eukaryota; kingdom Metazoa; phylum Chordata; order Ceratodontiformes; family Protopteridae; genus Protopterus; species Protopterus annectens. Next base: position 1,875,777,939 of record NC_056741.1, read on the forward strand.
ATTTACCTCCCCTGCCTGCTGTCTTGTGTGTCTTGACTGTCTGCAAATGCTACCTATCCTAACCAACCTACCTCCCCAAACATACCTGCAGTACCTCCCCAACATCCCACTCTCACCTAAAAAAAAAAGGCATCTGTCCCACAAAAAAAAATATTGCCCCATACATAGCTCTACATTTCATCCCCATGTATAGGGAAATTAATTAATCTACCCAAAAATTATTCTCTAAATGTCTTTCACCAACACCACTCCTTGTGGGGTGTGAGGCTGTAAATTCCAAATTCTACACATTATTCACAGCTGTTGCTGCAGAAGAATTGTAGAGCTATGGTCCTTTCCTACACCTGTCCTGCACATCCCTAGCTGTGTTTCATAATGTTTTACCCCTTGATTACTCCCATTTTACCACTTTCCTCTTACCCTTTTTTCTTTTCTTTAATTAAAAGTAGCGCGGGAGTAAGTGGTGTTAAGTGAAGCTGAGATAATTTAACTGTCTCTTAGCATCGCTTAGCTTCCATGCAAAACTGTGCAAACCCACTTACAACTGCTCAAAAGTGCCTTAATCACTCTGTCTCCATCAGCCCTTGTTCTGCCCAGCAACAAAATAACTAGGCATGACTCAAAGCTTGGATGCTGTGCACTACAATCACAGCAACATACCACTACACCATCTGAGCTGTGGGAATCTCTAATGCTTTTACAAACATACCATGCATGCTGGTCATTTAACATTAATGAAAAAATGTCATCACTTCAAAGTCCTGAAACTAGGACCTTGTGCACTACAATCAAAGCAACATACCTCTAAACCATCTGAGCTGTAGGAACTTGCAATGTTTTTTGCAAACATATCATACACAACAGTCATTTAACATAAGTGTAAAATATATATCCATAGTACTCATATACATATATATGTATATATAAATACAAATGTCTCTCTCTCTCTCTCTATATATATATATATATATATATATATATATATAGATATACACACACACACATGTATATGCATGTGTGTGTATGTGTGTGTGTGTATATATATATATATATATATATATATATATATATATATATATATATATAGATAGATAGATAGATAACCAACCTCTTACTGCAAGACATCTGGACAAAGCATGCCATACTTGGGGGACAAGAGGCTGGGAAAGCATGCCATACTTGGGGGACAAGAGGCTAGAAAAGCATGCCATACTTGGGGGACAAGAGGCTGGAAAGAGGGACATATCTCACATAATGTTGTTACAAACTGAAACAGCTGCTGGTGTTACAGGCTTTGTTGCAACATAACATCCCTGAAGGATATGATGTCTAAAACACTAATGGATGTCAACAGTTACTGACTACAATCCTCACATTACCCTACTGATTTCACAAAAACAGAAGTTGTCTAAGCAACAGACCAAACATAACAGGCAAATCTCTGGGCAGTCTGTGGACATCAGGACAGTTGAGAGGCATGTCAGAGACATATCACTGTCAGACATCAAATCACGCACAAAATGCATGTCCAGACAAACCCTGTTAATCTAGCAATCCACTTTGTGTATAACAGCAATACTTACTTACAATCTGTACCCAATTCTGGGGCTTTGTCCCCTATGTTGTTGGGCTGTCTCCACATGTCCTGTCCTGAGAGGTATTCCCACCTACTGTCTGTGAAGCTGTAGCCCCATACCTCCATAATGTCCTCCACACAGACAATGAAAAGGGGCAAGCCCGATATGAAGGACGTAATTATAGCACTGTGTTGCTGCAAACAGCAAGTGGGAGACACCAATTGGTGCATAGGCCATCACCTGCTCATGAGCATTACCTACAAAAGGCAAGCTGCTGCCTATGCAACACAGGTCTGAACCCATCTACACAAAGACATACTGTGACTACACAAACCTAACCATCTGCATTGTTGTGAGGAAACTCTTCAGCACTATAACAGGTATATCAAGGATGTAAGCTTGTAATGGAATACAGAAGGGGAGATGCAATAATGTCAAATAGGACATTAAACACTAGGTTGCAACAAAACCTGCTGGACTCGCATGCTGTTGTCTGGCACCTATGGCCATTCCACTCACCCTGTCTGCATTGACATGGATCACATCTCTGGCCCCTGAGTCACCCCAGCAAAGGTCAGCTCATGTATGACTACTACTGGAATGTCTGTTGTCCAATACTGAGTGTAACACTGCTAGGCCAGCTACCTGGGATGTTGTAATTACTCATATGTCACCTGTGAATGCTACTCTGATATATATATGCTTGTCTTACAAATGTAAGACACTTAAATAGGGTTTGTGCATAGTACACCACAGGTGCAGGAGTGTTTGTTGAACTGTATGTGGTATACTGAGCCCATACCTGACAACTGTCCAGAGTTTTGCGGACTGACCACATGTCTGCCTCATATTTGTAGTCAATACCTCATACAGTTGTGCATTGTCTGGCACATCACTGGCAACCCATTAAAGGCTGAAGTCATAACATAACAGCACACATTGGATTGTCAGATGTCATATCCTGCAGAGTAGACCTGGGAATGTGAAACTGTCTTTGATGGCAACTAAGTGTGTTTCAGCTAGACTTAAAGTGACGCTATTTTCTGGCCATTGCCCACCAGTGCCTTTGTGCAGATATCTTGCTCTAACAGGAGCTAGGTGTCTTATCATGAAACCCATGTCAATGCAAGTGTACCTTGTCCTGTAGGATGCCGACATTTGTGCAGTCACTGACACCTGCTTTGTAGCTGTGGAGAGCACACTAATCTTACCAGGTTACTCATCCCATCATATGTTTAGACCACAAATGAAGGCCTGCATAGCCACAGGAGGTGGAGTGTTGAACATTATCATACACATACACACTTCCAGGATGGCCAAACAGTATGACACATGGGAGACATCCTGAGTGCAGTTAACAGTTGACAAAACGCCTACTCAAATCATAGCTAGCTACAGGCCTCCAGACATGACTATGGACACCCACTCCACCTACTGGGACCTGCTGGAATCTGTCAGGATTCAACTGTCTACCCTGCTACTGGGTGACTTCAACTACCCAAACAGTGTGCAAGACCTATGCCACCTGAACATGAATGCACAGAGATTCTTCAACTTTGTCAATGGCAATGCAGTGAATCAACCGGTCAACACTCCTATGACAGATGGAAATATCCTGTACCTGGTCCTAACCAATATGAGTAGCAACTATAGCACTGCTACAGTGTCATCCTCCTTGGTAAGACCTGACCACATAGCCATTACTGTTCAGGTCACCATCTCCCCTGCCCACCCCCCCTTTACAGTGTCAAACAAAATTAAGTTTACACAAATGAATATGAACCTCCTCAGAGCAGGCAGAAGTAGCTTTACAGCCAACGTCCCATTAGCTGGAACTAGCAGTAGTGTCCAGGCCCACACCACAATAATGTGTGGGCACCTACATATCTGTATGTACTCAGCAATACCTGACAGGACAACATCATCTCCCTCAAGGTAGGGTAAACATCTGCGGTGGACAGCAGCAATGCACAAATACCATAATAAGTGGAAATAATTGCTGGACAGGGCCAAGAAGGAACAGGTGCCTTATTGCAAGCAATATCACAATGGTCTGCACAAGCAAATATGGTCACAGATGAATTACCCTAAGGCTATCTTTGATTGCAAATTGTACACATCCACTAGGGCCAATCAGAAGGCTTTCCACACATGTGTCTGCAATCCCAGAGGCAACACACAAATGTGCTCTTTAGTGGTAGTCAATAACACCACATACACATACAGCATAGGTATAGGCAACTGGCTGCAGTCAGAAGAAGTGTAAACATCACCCCCCTGTCCCCCATTGGTACACATGTGCATGTACAGCACCTGCCCCCTTCCCCTCATCATCAGGAAGCAGGTCTGTAATGCCCTCTCAAAGGCAACACACAGAAGTCTCCATAGGCCTGATACCATCCCTGGCTGCATCCTACATGAACACAGGCATGCACTCTCAGATCCATTACGCACTGTAGTCAACCACAGCCTGAGCACTGGTGTCATCCCCTCTGCAGAGAGGATAGCCACTGTCATCCCTATACACAAAAGTGGAGCAATCCACCAACCCAGCCAATCATATGCACATCAACATAACTAGAGTGCTCTGCAAGGGCATGGAAGGCAATATCAAGCACATTATCAACAGGGACATCAGCAACATCAAAATGCCTGGGACCATACAGCATGCTATTGTCAAAGGAATATCAGGCCTGTTAAACCTGTTCGACCTCTTTGAAGTGGTCAACAAACACAAGGACAAGGAGGATATGGTGAACATTGCCTACCTTCACCTAGCCCAATCCTCTCACAATAATCTTCAGGCAGCCAGGATACATACGCCTACACAGCTAGGCACCAACGTGCATGTTACCAGATGGGTAGCTAACTGGCCCAATGATAGTACCTACTCAGTCAAAGTAGTGGAACCCACCTCTAGTAGTACAGTCTTCCAAAGCAGTGTACCCCGAGGATTGGTCTGGGGGGCCTCTACTGTATACAGATATAGCATCTGAGGTACAGGACAAAAGCAGTGGTCTGTGGCTGACCAGATGTAGAGATGATTGCAAGCTGGCCACTGTCTTACATTCCCCTACTGATGTCAGCCTCCCCAAGAGACCCTCACCCAATTAATGACTGGTGCAAGAAGCATTTCCACAAACTGAATGCCAGGAGAGGCATCATTCTCCCTGCTGTGGCAGATGTCATCCACACTAAGCATGACAGTAATAATGTACTGAGCATGCAATCAGGTGTGAGGCAACTTGTGTACCAAGGTTGGTAGCAACCTGACAGTTTCCCACCATGTGGGTACCATTGTATGGAAGGCTGTCTACATGACCCACCTCACAAATACTGGTATGTCATCCAGGAATCAGGAAGCCACAACATCCCTGTACTCCACCCTTATCAGACGTATTACAAAGTACAATGGCTCCTTTGGCATGTACCTTGCTAAGCAAATGCAGCACTTACATAGACCACAGAGGTTCCAGACCAGGCAATGTCAGGGTCTGCAACACCTATCCTATGAAGGAGGGTTGAAAGCCCTGTCCCTGTACTCAATCTCATACAGACTGATCATAGGTGACCTGTGTCTGGCATACAAGGCCATGTCCAAACCAGCCTTGATGGCATTTCTGCATATCTGTAAGATAAATTGCACTCATGCATCATGTACGTAAGGCCCTCAACTGGTCTGTGACATGTATAGTATTTGTTGGCGGGATAGTGTAGTGTCCCACACAATATACTGTCTGAAAATACACTCGCTCCCCATGTCTGGCAGAGTAAGTATATCACCCTCTTGAAGAAGAAGCTGGACGACTTCATGGAAAATGGATGAGACACCCCTGGGATCCTGTGTGTGACCCAGCTGGGAGGGGACCAAGTGCAGACTTGGAAGGAGCATGGGCAAAAGTCTGGGCCAGGCTTATAAGGGCATTAGGGCAGATAGCCTGGCATCACCTTATGAGGCTATGCACCAAGCACCTTACATTTGTCCTGTATGTATTGCAGACTGACCTGCATTATTGTCTGAAATGAATCCCTGTGAGTCTGAACTGTGTATGCACTGCAGTGATAGTGTATAGTCTTGTCCCCTCATCAGTTATTATCACATATCGCTGCACCTTGTTATTGTGTGTGGTCTGTATAGCAGTGAGTCAGCTCTTACAGTACATGCATATGGACTTGGTGGCACTGTATAGCTCACTCCAATAGGCTTGGTCTTGGACACAATTACTATTCTGCTACTAGGCCCATCACACAGTAGGATTTGTCACCCTTTGTTGTGGGCCTGAGAGTAGCAGTGAAAGAGATGGATTACAGCAGGCAGAAGTACCGTAAGGTCTGCCCTGAAGGGCCCATAGGTGTCACAGCTGTGCCAGACTGTACCAGGAGTGTGTGTGTGTGTGTGTGTGTGTGTGTGTGTGTGTGTGTGTGTGTGTGTGTGTGTATCTCAGCAAACATAATACTGCAGGGTATTAATTTACATATGTTGTGTTCCCCTCGCAGGTGAAAACAGAGGTTGGTGTCCCTCCCCCTCATAACCTGATGTCAGTGTCTTAGTAGACTCCCATGACAATGATGGTCATAGTTAGGCACAAGTGGGGTTGTCAGTACCTGGATTTATGCCATTGTTTGGTATCCCACTTTCATCCACCATGTCCCTGCACACAGTCAATATGCCTACACATGCCCAATCCCCAGCAGCCATGGACAATGGACAGGTTAAGGGTGGTGGCATGGAACAGGATAGTGTGTTGAGTATGGCGAGTGTGAGTGTAGACATTAGCCATAGGCAGAGAACAGACGAGTTCACACACAGGTGGATGGACAAAGGTGCTCAACAGAGCACTGCTGCCCATCAAGCCCCTGTTGTAACTACCATAGCAGGAGTCACCAGACATGTTGCAGTCCATCATGGCGTCACATGCGTGTACTGACTGCAACACTAGACAGATCCTCAGGGTCATGCATCTAGTGCTCCCTGCCACACATGACATCCTCCACGGCAGTTGTGATGCCATACGTCATCTTGCCAATGTTCTAGATAGATAGTTGGGTGAGACATTGTCACTGCTCGACCGTGGTGATGTGGTGGGAGTAGGGCATTGGCCAGGTGGACGTAGGTGAGTGACATGATCAGCTGTGAGCCCACATGGCCATGCACATTCACAGTCTCGTAGTTGCAGTACCAACAACACTACTGAAGGGAGGGTGCTGTCCACACCGCATCAAAGCAGGCCATAGGCACATTGAACTGGCCAGTCTCATCAGGGAAGTGAGTCCAGTAGACAGCAGTCACCATCAGGGAGTAGTACTGCATCTGTTCTTGGGCCTGGTGGTGCCAGTGATACTCCTGGCAGACCCAGTTACCACATCCCTGCCAGGAGACAGTGAACCATACATCCTGCTATGTACAGTCCACAGCTATCCAACTCCCTGCATCAGGCCTCCACATTGCTTGCAGGTGTGCAGTCGAACAGTCACACATTCCTATCCCAGGCCAGTCACCACCAGACACATACAGCTCCTCTACACAGCCCAGTTGAACATCAGCCCTCCAGACACATACACACACACACACACACACACACACACACACACACACACACACACACACACACACACACACACACACGATGTTACAGCCATATGGCCCAGCTTAGGCCTCTGGCAATCTAACACCACACCCTGTGCATGTGATGATATGTGTGTCACAACCCTGTTATCCATACCATCGATGCATGGACATGCTCATATGGGTCTGATGCACAGGGTGACTATGGTACAGTGTAGCAATGTCACGCTGTGTAAGGTGCGGTCTGCTGGCAGTAGTTATGGGTACACATTGAGATGTATGTACCTCATTAGCCATGATGCACTATTGCTGTTAGTACTGCTGACTGCCTGCAGTGTCATGCACTGTATTCTGGCTGTGTTCCAGGTGTCTGTGTGCCTGCAGGCTGTGGGCCTGCTGACAGTAACAATGATGAGTAAGGTGGAGTGGAAACAGTCACCTTTTCAGAGCCAAGGTACAGCTGTACATATACATGTTTACCAGGTGTGTTTACATGCAACAGTGTGTGAGGGGCAATTGTGACCTTGCATACATACCCTTGACACAGCCAGCTAGCCTGCATACATGTCACCTGTGTGCTCCATAGGACCGCAGGCTCTCACATATAGAGGAGGTTACTTAAGTACTGGCACTAGATCTCTCACCAGCTTAGCCATTACATTCACTGAAACAGATTCAGCTATCAGCACCTGTTGCCCATGCCCTGCCATTTCTGTCACATCCACTCAGCCATCATACAGTTGATGAGGGCTTGCATGGTAATGTGTATGACAGGTTTGGGGTACGTATTCCTGACACAAGTCAGCCTGTGTTAGTCTAACCTGACAATCAGCATGTGTGTCTGCTATCTCATATGCATGGCTGGCATCTTGTGCTGGTAGTGTACACAAAGTCTTGTACATGGGGCAGCTGATGAAGGGCTGATCACAGCCCCTACCTGCACAGTCTATGAATGACAGTGCTAGATACATAACACAGAAAGCACAGTGCTACTGTAGTGTGGCAGTGTCTTCCACTACTGCTGAAGTGGGTGACAATTGCAGGAACTGCTAAGATTGGCAATGGTGAGTTCAGAGGCCCTTAACATGTTAGGGCCATCTCACACACACATGCACACCACTGCATGGGGACATGCATTGAGACACACATGCACATAGAGGTGACACATCAGATTAGATGACCTACCCATCTATTAATGTACAATACACAATGATACAACCATTGCACCACAGTGGCTTGGTGTTAGACACTGTGTAACTGTGCTTGTATGGTGGATGGGGTCTACTTAATTTGCCCTAATTTCCAATTGACTGACACCCATTCGCCCGAGACCAAATGACTGACATTTAATTTGACCGACACTTCATTTGCCCGACACTTCATTTGACTGACAATTATTATTGGCAAGTAAATGGAATATGTACCCTTCCCCACTGTAGTGAGACCCTGGAGTTAGAATATATAGTTAGGGTGTGTGGGGGGCACAGCCTCCCACAATGGGGGGTGGTGGGATATTTGATGAAAGAGAGGGATTATGGTTATGGAAGGAGTCAGAGCCCTGTATCCACACCTTTTAAGAGTGCCAAGGACAAACTGAATTGTATTCTATAACCCAAAGGTTGAATCAGACGAAAAAGGCAACTTTGGATCTGAGGTTAGGAAAATATACATTTCATATTGCAGGAGAGTATATACAAATAATTTTTCATCGCTTTTCCTTCATTATTTCAGCATGATTCTAACTTTTGTGTGGTGTGATTCCATCTCTGACCTCCAGCAGAGCTTCTCTCATATACCTGGGGAAGGACGAAGACCTGGAGTCTGAATGGCCTTTGTTCAGGACCTGAAAAGTTGAGATGGTTACAAAGGGATGTGGCCAAAAGTTGGCCAGTATTTGACATGGTGCTAACCCTAGGATCTACAGGTGGACACCAGTGCAGTGGTGTGCTATTAATTTAAAGAAAGAAACCCTACCAACAAAGTAAGAAGGGGAAGGTGCTACTCCAGATTTGAATAACAGTTCCCAAAAAGTCAAAAAGGTAAAAGCTGTGATAGTGACTGATGCAAAGGCCCAGTTATGAGACATATTTGATGAGGACATGAAGATTGCTTTGCAGGTGTCCAAAGCATTTGCTGACTCACCAGCAGTGTGCAGGATATTGCCCAGACTATTCTCAACAACAGAAGAGAAAGTTACATCGAACTGGATATTGTGAAGAAGCTGTGGGACCATTCTGAGGAGTTCCTGTACCTGACAGATAAGTTGTCCTCTGAGGAGGCAATGCCAGAAGCAGTGAAGAACCTGTGGCCAATTTAGACAATAAGATCACTGCAATGATTAAACAGTTTCACTCTGGCAAGGTTGATTAAATGGATGAGATTCAATCAGAAATGCTGGAACATAGCTGAGGTAAAAAATGGTTAGCTCACATTTTCAGTGTTTGTTATCTGCAAGGTTGGAACAGAACCTCTCAACTGGAAAATTGTGGTACTAGTCATTTTCTAAAAAAAGGGGAGTCTTCTGCCTCCCCTGGCTATGCATAGCAAGTGTAATCTCCTGATCTGTAGGAAGATGTATTAAGAAGTTTACTTACCACCACATATAGTGTTAGCAGACAGTAACTCAATTGAATTGACACCAATGGAGACTGTTAAATAGTTTAATGTCCAAACTGTGCAGATCTTAATACAAGATGGCATTCAAAGATCAAATAATGATGCTTTGACACACTCTAGCAATAGACATGTGGCTGCAATGGAGTTTAACACACAACTGAAGAAAATGTGGGAGAAGGGAGGAGTTAACTAACAGAGCTAGGCTACAGGAAAACAGCTAGGACAAAATACAAAAAAGGCAATTTCTTAGCTGAACAAATACACAAGCATGTGTAACATGACAGGGAGAGTTACAGAGAGTTCATACTTTTTAGCCTCAGTGGGAGAGCTTGGAAAAATATATGCCAGGGTCCAGGAAAGCGACTTTCTCTAACAGTTAATCTTATGACTCAGGAACAGCAATACCAATTCTGTTCTGGCTATGGAACAGACACAGTTCTTCCTCAGCTATTGAAGGAGTCATGGGACATTGCCAGTGCTGGCTGTGTGTGTTCTGCATCTTGGAGGAGGCATATGACCATAATGCTGTATACGATGTTTTACATTAGTATGGGGGCCCATGATTGCTGCCTCACAATAGTCAATCCTTGCATTCGTGGAGTGAATACTCTGCCTGTATTCTTGCCACTGAGTTGATAAATGCATGGTAAGTATAAGTACACACCACATATGCACTTTATCTCCCCTTCTGACAATGATTTACAAGTATATCAAACCATATACAAGTACTGACAGGTATCCATTTTGGGCATTTTGAGGTTGCAGGCTTGCTGTTTGCACATGATATCTTCGTAGCCTTAACTGATGTGTTGTCCAGTTTAGACACACTGAGGTTGCATTTTTGTTGTTTGCATATGATATTGTCTAAACCTTAACTGACTTGTTACTGCCAGCACTGACTGGAGTGAATCACTGTAGAATGCGAGGTGTATCGGATGAAAATCAGCAACTGCAAAAATCCAAGGTCACAGCTCTCACCTAAAAAAGATTGTACTGCTTTCTGTGGGTGAGTCAAGGAGACCGCAGCAACCTTAGCTAGAAGAACTGAAGTACTTTGGGGGTTAAGTTCATGAATGAATATACAGGGGATCAGCCGTATGACCAGCTGATGGAGGTAATATTGTTAGCACTGCAAGTGCTGTACTAGTGTGTTTGTGTGTGTGTGTGTGTGTGTGTGTGTGTTTCAGGGAGGTGACATGTGAAAAGAGTCACAGGAAATTCTTAATTTAGCAGTCAATGTTTCCATCTCCATTTTTATGTATCCTGGCAAGCCTTTGGTTGATTTATATTTTTACCCTCTCCCGAATAAGCTGCATTGTTATATTATTAACCACGAGACACATTTGGGAATTACACAGTGACAGGGTTAAAATCACCTGATTCCAGGAATCCTAGTGGGTGATCTTCACTTTCTACAGGTGTTAAATACTAAAATATCTGATTAAATAAAATGCCATTCAGCCTGTCTTCTGTGGTAGCTGGTTTTGGGTATGACGTTATCAGTACAAGCAGAAAAAATTAGGTTCTTTCATAGGGCAACTTGTCTCACTTTTCACAACAGAGTGAATAATGTGGAAGACTTAAGAGTACGCCTATTGCACTTCTGTGTGCACAGGAGTAAGTTAGAGTGGTTTGGCCACATTTTGTGAATATCCCTTGGGTGTCTCCAACAAGAAATTTAACAGGCACAATAAACTGAGAGGATGCCCCTGTGAAACACAATCAACTGGGAGAAGGCTTATGGGGGAACACAGCACATAATGAAATGTTTGTCCTTGCAACTTGCTTGGGGGCATCTGGACATCCCACATGATGAAATGGAGACTCTTGCTGGGCATATGGAAGTGCATTTTAGTCTTGTCAGCTTGCTAGTATCACAACTTTCACCAGAACAAATGATGTATGAAATGGATGGATGAATGGATGGATGGGCGAATGAATGGAAGCATGGACAGATGGATAGATATTTGGATGTCTTATATTTATCTGAGACACTAGTTTCAGGAAACAGCCATTATTTAAATCAGGAGCAGTAAGAATCATGTAGAGCAGGTCTCAGCATGTGCACTGTGCTCACATAGTTCCTTAACTGTTGCATCGTGCTTATTGATTATTTAAATCGAGCTCTATCACGGGCAAGTAAACATGAAGAAAAAACGCTGGTTTAGTAATCAAAATGGATGGGGCAAGGAGCAAAAATGCATTTTTGTCTAGTTTTTTTCCATCTTCCACAGATGAAAACCCTCATTGCAAGCAGTAATGAAAATGTATGTATTGCCTGTTAACTAATGTTTTTTCTATAGAGTGGATACATTTTCCTTCCAAAGAAATGCATTGCACTAAAAGGAAAATGTAAAATCTGCTAAATTCCACCACATTCATCAGTCACAGTAAAACAATAGATCACTGCAGACACCAAAAAATAAACAGAAAGGTACCCTTTTGCTTGGCACTTTTTTATTTAACAAATTATTTTAAAACTAATTTCCTTATAAACTAGACATAATTATTCTAATATAATATTTAGAGCAATTATGAAAATATAAAGCACATCCATCCTGCACATTAAAAAGTACCTGCTATTTTTTATTTATTTTCATGCTTATAGTGACAGTTAATGTCTGAAAGTTATGTACTGCAAACATGTCACCATATACATGACTGTGCACATGAACAATATATTACTAGGTACTTCTCAATAAACCACATGAAGTCAGAGGACCAGAAATAAGTATACATTATATAATGCCTTACTTTAAAAAAGTAAAACATTCCATTTCAAAATAATGAGTGTAGAGTATCAATTTATCCTGGCAAGCCCATGGGTGATTTATATTTTTACCGTCTCCCTGATATGCTGAGTTGTCATATTATTAAACAATAGACACATTTAAAAATTACACAGTGACAGGATTAAAAATCATCTGATTCCAGGAATCCTAGCGAGTGATTTTCACTTCCTACAAGTGTGAAATACTGAAATAACTAGTTAAATAAAATGCCATACAGCCTACCAGAGCAAATTTGAAACCATTAAAAAGCTACAGTTCACAAAATACCACAAACCTAAACCTCTCCCAAAAAATTCTTAGACATGCTTTTATGACATAAAACATTCAGTGACATATTTGTAATGAGCTTAAGTAACTAACTAACTAAATAAAATATATTTATCTGCTACTTTAACATATGGCTGCTTACAGAAATCAAGGCAGATGTGAAAAGTGCACCAGCCTATACTTACCTGTCTCCTTATACAGGTGCTGTATCAGCACACAGATGCAAAGAGTGTAGCAACATATACTTACCTATCTCCTTATACAGGTGTTTTTCAGCACACAGATGTGAAGAGTGTAGCAGCATATACTTACCTGTCTCCTTATACAGGTGTTGTTTCAGCACACAGATGTGAAGAGTGTAGCAGTATATACTTACCTGTCTCCTTATGCATAGGTTCATAGGTTAGTGCTAACCTAACTGCCCTTGCGAGCCATTTTAAGTCTAGCCAATCATCCCTTGTGAGACTCAAACCCTGCACCTTGTGTGTGTAAGGCAAACACCTTAACCATTAGGCCACCCTCTCAGACGTGTTTCCGTACAGCTTATCAGCACACAGATGTTCTACACACCACAGATAAAATAAAGCAGGGTAAGACAATTTTCTTTTATAATATTTTAGTAAATTAATAGTATAACAGCAGTAAATCTCTTTCATGTGTTGAGTATGTAGGATTTACTCATAGCATCATAGTTTACTTTGTAAAACTTTGGCACTACTTGTGATGTCTTGATTTACAAATAAACACTACTTCCCCTGCACTCAGAGAGACTTATTATTGAATAATCTAACTATATTAACATATCATATGGTCTGTATATGTCCTTTAAATCTCTGCTGCTGATACAAAACTACTGTTTAAAGGGACAGTCATTCCATTCATCATAGGTGATAGGAACACATAAGTCAGTAGTGAAAAATAACTGGAATAATGAGCACATTTGAATATGAAACAAAGTGAGACACTGACTTGTAGAATCCTGTGAAGATAATCCACTCATCATAGTAAACACTCTCTTTCATCAGTCCAAGAGATGTCTTTACACATGAATATTACAACATTGTTAGTACTAACAATCAGAATAAATATAAACTTTGAGTCAGAGATGGAAACGTTCTATGGACAAAGCCTGCTGCTGACTGTAACTCAGACCATCAGCTTCTTATTGCAAAGAGGTAACTTGGAGAAAACAGGGAAAGCATCCAGGCAAACTTGATACAAGCTCAACTATATCACAAATAGTGAAAGGGAAGACTAAATATAAAGGCTTATACCTGGTGTATAGAGCAGAAGATGTGATACTGTCCAGGTGATAAGAAAAGATTCCAAGTACAAAGAACATAAAAAGGCAAAATGGCTTTCTGTGGACACTTTAGAAGTGGCAGTAGAAAGACAGAGAGCAAATGAATGACAGAAAACAATATGTCAATCTGAATGCAAAGTTCCACAGAGGAGAAAGAAGATATATGGAAGCATATTTAAATGAACAATACAGCAGAAATAAACAGCAGACAGCAGAATGGAAAAAAAAACTCTTCAAGAACACTGTTGATATGAAGGGAAAGTTCAGGGTAAAAAGGGGCATAATAAAAGGCGAAAACAGGAGGGACCTAACAGAAGAAGAAGAAGATGTTAAGAACTGGTGGTATGAATATACAGATTTATTCAAAGACACTAATGTCACTGAGATGTGCAATGGTATTCTCTCTGACATAGCAACAGACTGCCTGAAGAGTAAAGTTAAATTGGATGTAGAAAGCCTTGCTAATAACAAGGCTGCAGGAAGGAATGGAAATCTATCTGAACTGTAGAAAATCCCGTAAAAGATGTAATACAGTTCTGTTTGCAATTTTCGAACAAATCTGAAAAACACAAATGTTCAATTTATATTCCAACATTAAAAATGACAATGCTAAAGGGTGCTCAAATTTCCATGCAACTGCAGATGTTTTACATGGTAGCAAGGTAGTTCTTAAGATCCTAAAGCAAAACTCCAGCAATACATGGACCAGCAACTGCTAGATATACAGGCTAATATTAGAGAGGCTAGAGACACCAGAAATCAAACTGCCTCCATCCACTGGATAATGAAGAAAGTTCCAGAAACATATTTAGTTTTGCTGTAGTGATTGCTCTAATACATACACTTTAAGAACCACACAAACTGTTGCAAGCTGTTAGTGAAATGGGGATACCTGGTTCACCTTTTTTGCCTCCTGACGAATGTGTATGCAAAACAAGAACCAACAATTATAACTGGTTATGGAATAATTGACTGTGCCAATGATGTAAAAGAGGGGGCGGCTCATGCCATAGGACTGCAGCACTGCAGCCCTCCCACCTAAAAAACAAATGAAAAACAGAACAGAGAAACAAAAAATCAATTCCCGGACATGTACGCATGTGGCATCTCAGCCCCAAGATGCCCAGAAGTCTGTGCAGTGATGACGTCACAAAACGGAGGCACTCCAGACTGCAGCAATCGCAGGCAGGACCAATCGCGGAGTTGGAATGCAAGGAATACTTTGGGATGGACCAATTGCGCAAGGAATACAGGTAAAGGGGCTGTTCGGATATTGGCGGCAACCAAGCAGTAAGTGGAAGCAGTTATTCAGCTCGTCGGTGGGGCTGGGGCTGTTCAGATATCATGGAAGCAGTTATTTAGCTCGTCAGTGGGTTGGGGCTGTTCAGATATCATGGAAGCAGTTATTTTGCTCATTGCTGGGGCTGTTCGGCGACAAGGTGTGTGTGTGTGTGTGTGTGTGTGTGTGTGTGTGTGTGTGTGTGTATAAAATGCCCCAGTTACTGTGTACTGGTGGCTAGAGCAGACTCATGGTGGTGTGGTAGGGAATACCTCAGGCTTGAACCCTGTACCTTGTATGCAGGTGTTAAGGGCCTGAATTCCCTTCCCACCACCATTTGTAAATAAATTTGCAGATTTTTGCCTCATATTTGATCTGTTCTGTTCCTCATAATATCTGTGGTTTCTAAATATTTAAATGCTTGATGTTTGATGGTGCAGTGGTAGCATTGTTGCCCCACAGCTCTAGGTTCTCAGGTTTGATTCTAGGCTGGGGTGTCTTCTGTGTGGGGTCTGCATCTTCTCCCTGTGTTTGTGTGGGTTTGCGTTTGTGTTCTCCCATGTTACAAAGACATGTCTGCATTATTTCTTCCTGGGCCTCTGCTGAAAATTGCTTTTTTGTTCCAAGTCAGACTGTCCTGGTTAACAAATGTTAAATAAAAGTGACAGGCATTTGAATTTCAGACTTCAGGTTTCTGAATGTTTAATTCCTTACATATTTGATGGTGCAGTGGTAGCATTGTTGCCTCACAGCTATAAGTTTTCTGGTTTGATTCTTGGCTGGGGTGCCTTCTGTGTGGAGTCTGCATCTCCTCCCTGTGTTTGTGTGGATTTGCTCTGGTGTCCTGCCATTTTACAAAGACATGTGTCTACAGTATTTCTCCCTGAGCCTCTGCTGAAAATTGTTTTTGTTCCATCAGAAGCAAAATTGACAGGCATTTGAATTTCAGACTTCATATTCTTCAGAAAATACATAGTAACACAACCTTTTATTCTAGTAATTTTCTAAGTTTATAAGATGAATATTTGAAATTTGTCCCTATTTTTGGGACTGTATTTCCCCCATTATTGGCTTTGTCCAGGTTTTTAGTGCTAAGGTTGACAGCTATGGCAAGAACTGAATTCACTGAATATGTTTGAGGACTGTATTCCTCATTACTGGGTTTGTCCAGGTGTTTTGTACTAGGAGGTTGACAGCTATGGTGAGAACTGAATTCACTAAATGATAGCCATTTAAGTTTCAGTCTTTCTCTCTCTCACAAAGCAGCTGATTTGGCGTAGTGGTATGTTGCTCTAACTGTTTTGCACAGGGACATTGTCAGTAAAATGTATGGTGGTAACACAGCATTTTATTCTAGCAACTTTCCAAGATTATACAAGCAATATTTAATGTGTCCCTGGCTTTTGACCCCCCCCAGTAAATGTTGGCTTTTTCCAGATTTATTGTGCTGCGAAGTTGAGATGCAGTTGAGTATTGAGTAGATTTTACAAGGGGCTGAGAGCTGCAGGGGAAGAGAAGTTTAGTGCTGCTTATGCTGAGTTGGCTTGCATTGTTAATAGCAGAACAGGTTGTGTACTTGCTGTTGATGCAGAAGGCTGTGGGTTCTACTCCCACAAGGGGTGGATGCTGCCGTACTGAGAATGTCCTTCTTGGTGAAGATACTAACTATGAGCCTGTTATCAGTTTGCCATCCATTTCCTCTTGAATATTACTAGCTTATCATTTTTTAATGTAATATAGGCAATTTATTCCTCAGGGGCAACAGACAC